>NC_133653.1:40782305-40877787 GCF_009905375.1 Apium graveolens
AGTCAATTAATTCGAAAATTAATTGATTAATTGATTTAATTAATTATTAATTGATTTTTAATTAATTATTTAATTAGATTTAATTATTTAAAAATGATTTAAAAATTTCGAAAAATAGTTTCGAGCTTTAAAATATTATTCTAAATTATGTTCAAGGCTCGATAATTATTATAAAATTGTTTCGGAGCCAGAATTGGCCAACCGAACCCTGTTTATTATTCCGAAATTGATCCAACGACCCGTTTTAATTCCGAAAAATATTTTAAAAATTATTTTAAATACCCGAAAGCACATTTATGACCCGAGACTTCTTTATAAATGATATGTCATTGATTACGTGATGTATTATGTGTTATACGTGACCTGTTGTTTGACTATCAGTCTATATATTCGGTGTTTACTTCGTTATTGCATAGATTTCAATCCGTTAATCGGATTTGGGTAAAACGAAGGGTAGATAGAAGTATGTGTTGAGTAGAATCTTGTGAGTTGATGATTGATAGATGCTTATGATATTTGAGCAGAAGAGGCAAGACGTAGGAAAGGAAAACAGATAGTTGAAGAGTAAGACGGTTGTGATTGGAAGCGAATGCAGAGTAGTAAGCTAATACCAGGCAAGTGTTCTGAACTTTCTCGAGATATTGTAATTCTTGATAGTCTTGTTGACATTGCAAGTGCTTTGAAGCACGGAAACCTAAATCCTGATTTCAGTTATTGTTCTTGAGCCATGAACCATATTCTTTCTAAGCCATTGATTATTGTATACCCAAACACGAACCACAAATCTACGATACTATTCCACAAATACATACAAACTAAATACCAGACACTGAACTGGATTACTATATACTCAATCCATGATATCTTATGCTTTGAAAGACCAAATCGTTGAAACCCTGAAACGTTGTTTCCTTTGTTATCCAATTCTTTCATTACCCAGCATTCAAGCTTTGAAAGTACCTGGTTGATCCTTACAAGGATTGAAACCCTTTCATTGTTAAACATTTATTGTTGTTAATGATTTCGGTTATTGTTTACTATTGCATATTCTGTTATTATGTTAGAATTGGATTGTTTTTATAAAATTGTGGACCAGATTCGTGGTCAGACCATATAATGGTCAAGTTAGGCCAATGTGTGCCTTGGATCCAGTAGTTAGAGTAATGCTGTGTGCCTTGCTCGGGGTTAGTGCGTGACTGATCAGCAACCTAACCTTGGTTTTTAAATTAAAAGTATAATATCCAATTCTAAATCATAATCCATTGTTCACTTGATATCATAAACATATTCACCTGATGATCATTATTCTCAGTTTTGTCATTGTGACTTGTTGAGCTAGTCAGCTCATTCGTGCGATGTTGTTTATATTCTTTCCAGTTAAAAAAGAAACAGTTGGTAAAGAGGATTCCCAGTCCAGCGCGAGAGCTAGGGGTTCAGGTTGAGAAAGCTGAGCTAGTAGGCTTCTTTTGGAATAATTTAAGTTTGTAAAAGTTTGTAATAATGTTTAATACTCAGTTTGAGTTTGAAATAGTTGGGATTTGAACGGTTTGTAATATATTAGTGTGTTTGGCTTGTGTGCATACTTTAACCTGTTGCGGTCCGTGGTGGTTGTTAAGTAGGGTCACTGAATATATTATTATTATCTTTATTATTGTTATAAGCAGGTTATAAATAAGGTGTATGTGTGGACCCCAAACTTCTGACCCGGGTTTGGAGGGCGCCACTTTATAAGTATCCTGGAAGTGAGATAACTACTCTTTAAAACTGGTTATAGTCCCTGGTGCGCCATTTTTTCCATATGATAATAATGCACTCCAAGTGTTACTGCTATTACAAGAAGTAATTTTATTGATCATGGTTACATATTTTTGAAAAAAGCGAAAGGTTGATAACACTCAGAAATATATTAACTGAAGTAAGAGAAAACTATATGAAACAATTAAATCTGAAAAATATACATTTAAATTCAGGAAGAATACATAATTGGAAAATATATTCTGGTTCATCAAACCCCTGATTACAAATAAATAAATGCTTCTTGAAAGATCATCTTAAGGACATGAAAGCTTGTATGTTGCAAGATATGGGTACAAAATGGTGATGTCTCTCCTTCCAATGTGCATATGATAAAATAAACCACATGCTGCGATCACCAAAATATTATGAGGAAATAATTACCTATTAATTTTTGTGACAAGGTGTTAAAAAAAAGGGAGAGATCTACCAAAAAAACTTTCTCTAGTAAGCAAGACAAGTATATCAACTCATGAAACTATTACATTGCACTAAAATTACAACCCTATAATCACAAATTGACGTATGATTACAAAACTAACCAACTAATCACCAAACAAACAGTAAAACCATGGTCCTGAATAGCATCTTAGACATTTACAAAATCCAATAATAATAATAATAATAATGGTAAACTATATATAAATAATTAATAATAAAACTGAAAAAATTCTAATAAATAATCTATGAAAAAAGCATATTTCATTATAAAAAATACATATATAACAAAAAACTACTACACACGTATAATACACAAAAAATTTGAAAATTATAGAGAAGATATGAACTAATATGAAATTAGAAAGAATATTACATGAGACCCAATGAAGATATATAGTGGAATTATGGCTCACGACTTCTAAGTAGGACTTGTAACTTAATGAATTTGGAAGATGTAATTCACAATCAAAGCTTGTAACTACTTCTAAGATATAAATGATGGAGTAGGTAAAAGAGTATTTATCAATTGAGGGTAAATAAGAGTTGATGGGTGTCGACTATTGTAACATCCCCAAATCCGGGGTCAAGATTGGGTCTCACCAAATAACTTTAAATAATATAGACTTGTATATTAAAATAAATATACAGATGACCCCTCAATTCCGGATCGTTTACAGGTTATAGTATGAAACAAGAATCTAACCTTCTAAACTTTATAACAACTAAATAAAATTTATTACCTCTTTACTAACTTCCTTGTACTATTCACTCTAACATCTCCAACTTTCTGCAGCTGGGATCTCTTCAATTTTATTGTCTATTACGGGCTATTCACTTTTATCCTCATGTGATACTGAAAGAAATAAGAATTCACAAAGCAAGAGTGAGCCAAAAATGCCCAGCAAGTATCATAATAGGTTTTCAGGTATCATATTAAAGGAACTCCTGGAAACAATCTTTAAATAATTTTAAAAACATCTTTATTTATTAAAACAGCTGAGCGAATAAACATCGATTCTCATTAGCCTTTAATCATAAATAAAAAATTAATGAACAGTTCCCTGATTCATTTCGTGAATCAATTCTTGTTTGGTTTTTTAATCATAAACTTTCCAAGAATGGATGTTGTTAATGGCGATCAACAATAAATTAGATTGGACACTTGAATCAACACGGTACTATAACCTGCTGATCAGTTAGGTATAATACGGACCTATGCCCATCTGTATTGACCCACATCATATCAAGGTACCCAGGTTCATTTTTGGCCTTCATAAATAAAGGGCCCAACCATTTCTGGCCCTTAGGGTCCAGCTCATTCCTGACCCTCATTGTAACCATCCAGTCCTTAGAGTATTTTGATAAAAACCATTTTTGGTTAAAACATCACGATTCAGGGTTCGCAAACAACCCAGAATAATAGGTATTTGCTCAAGAGATCGCAATTCTTAATAAGGAACAAGAACAAAACGGTACTTGCATAATTAAGAGTAATTACTTTGACATGTAAAATATTTAACTATTCTGAATTTAGAATAAGGAAGAAATATTTGCCTCAATTGATCCGCTTTTTAACTTTCAATAACCATTCTATGTTAACCTCTACTCGGTATTTACTCGTCTCATTTTCACACATAATCAGGCTTTACTTTTACTATCATTCTCTAGCTTTGAATGCCCGAACTCCGTGTATCTATCATAAAAGATAATATTTCAATTAACCGACAATATATAATTGTCGAGTCTATACGTTTATCCTTATCGTCTACCCATCCGATAATAACAGATAAGGATTATCTTTAATCATATAAATTTTAGGAGACACGTGGACTCATATTTCATATAACACATAAACAGATAAGGCACATATCACATAACTTATGTAACATATGACTCAGTTCGTCAAAACATTTGACTCGATATGTTTAAAATTGAAATCGAGTCGAAATATGACTTTTCGATAGTTGCGCGACTCGGAAATATTTATAAAATTAATCAACTTTCGAAAATTAACTCGTACGTTTATCCTTATTGTGAACCAACCAATAATAATAAATAGGGATAATAATCAATTATAAAGAACTAAGAGACACGGGGCCACATAATTCACATAGCACATAAACACATAAGGCACGTAGCATGCAACTCATTTCGTGAAAATATGCAGCTCAATGTGTTTAAAACCGAAATCATGTCAAAATATAACTTTTTGGAAAAATATCTGACTTAGAATTGTTTGTAAAATAATCGACCTTTCGTTTCAAAAATTTAGGTTTCGAAAATATTTCTGTTGGAAGAAAAATATATTTCTTGGTCTAAACACGTTCATTTAATCTAAAATGGATAAACGGTCTAATAGTTATCAAATTATAACGAATGATTCGATCAACAAAATAGAATTCCGGGTCCTGAAGAAATAAAAAAGGATTTGGGTCGATGTCGGCCGAATTCTGGGAGTTGCCCAGTTTCCGGTGGCTTCTCTAGATTCAGGCGAGTTCTGTTGGAGCTCGAAATAGCCTGATTTTGGCGAGTTCTGTTGGAGTTCTTTGTACTTGTAGAGAAGTCCAAAGAGATATCGACAAGTCAATCTTTTTGTAAAGAAGTGAAGATATCGACAAGTAAAAATCTACTTGTAGAGAATTGAAGATATCGACAAGTCAAAGTGTACTTGTAGAGAACTAGAGATATCGACAGGTCAAAATCTACTTGTAGAGAACTGGAGATATCGACAAGTCAAAAGCCTATGTAGAGAACTGAAGATATCAATTAGTCAATCTACTTGTAGATAACTGGAGATCTCGACAAGCTATAATACTTATTGATAAGTGGCATTTATATCCACTTAGAATGCTTCGTAAAGGCGCGAATCGATGTTTTGTACTCAAGATGTTTATGTTTTTATGTGTTTTCGTAGTGTTTTGCATTTTTGGGCATATTCGAAAGAAGGAATGGATATTGCATGATTTATGCTTAAAAGAGTTTTAGGATGGAACCTCGATCGATTGCACACAAGAAACCAACATGAGAAGGTCAAGAAAGCAGAAAAAATCAGAAATTCCAGAAGGTCAGGGCGGCCGCTCTAGTCTTGGGAGCGGTCGCGCCCATTTGACAGGAAGGGAGCGCGCCCGCTAGTATGCGGGGCGGCCGCGCTATGCCAGGATTTCAGAAGCCTGATTCTATTATAAGATTGATTTGCTGGAATACTGATCTGTTGGGATGGTATTTAAAGACGTTTTTCATATAGAAGAGCAAGGAGATAGCAGCAAGAAGACCTGATAGAACAATACAACGAAGGAGAAGAAGATCTTATTTTTACTTGTGATTCTTTGCTTATGTTGTAATCTTGGATGCTTGTTTTCTTTGTTGTTTGAACCTTACACTCTTGTTAACGTACTTTTGATTATTATTTAGTTAATTCAGACCTAGTTCATCTTAGTTATTGTTAGGTCCCAATGTGTTTGTAGAGGGGGGGGGTTGAATACAAACAATACCGAATAATCGAATTTAGTGCGGAATAAAAAATTGAAACAAAATTCAAGTTAAATAAGAATATTATTAAACTTGAAAGGTGTTACAACAACGGTATCGATTACAAGGGATTAATCTCAAATTAATTATCACAAATCTAGAATAAATTCGACATGAACTTTTTCTATTTTTGTAATAAAAAGAATCAAATGCTAAACGCAATTTGAGATTAAGTTCTAGGGATTTTGATCCGCTATATAGTTACACAAAAACAAGAGAATGATTTCTAGTTGTTTGGATTTAACTTTAAAACTAGAAATGATGATCTTGAAGTTTGCAGATGAAAATGAAATATTTGTACAGCTGCTTTTCTTTCTGTGTTCTTGGTTGATTGAATTATGTTGGATGTCTTTTATCTTCTGCTGCTTCTGTTTTATATTTCAATCAACAGAATAGAATTAAACTGGCAAGACAATCGGTTGAACTAGCAAGACAATCCTCCATCCAGTATAACTTTCGGTATGACAATCTGTTTAAGCTAGTATGACTTTCGGCAAGACTATTGAATGAACTAGCATGACAATCTGTTGAACTAGCAAGACAATCTGCTGAACCAGTAGAACTTTCGGTGAATTGTCATGCCAGTTCAAGTTTTAATTGTCTTATTGAATTAAACTGATTTTAATTCAATTACACTTCTGAAAATCAATAATATTAATTCGAAATTAATTAATCAATTAATTTAATTAATCAATAAATTAATCTTTGCAGATATAATTTATTTTCTTAATTAAATTATATGACTTAATTAATTAATAGAGAATTAATACTACTCTTAAACTGCAACCATTCTTCTGAAGATCTTCTGAAAATCACTGAAAATAATGAATCAATTCCACCACTTCAATGTTGACACTCGATGTACTGTCTGGTTCATGAGTGACTAACTTCCGTGAAGTTTCTTCATGTCTTGACTTTGATACTTGATTTTCTTCAGATTAAATCCTTGTAATTCTCTGATACCCAGACAAGATCTCTGTCACTTGATTAAATCCACAATCTTGATTTATATCACTGAGGCTTGATCAATTTCTTGAGCTTCTTCCAGTGAATTAATTCCTCAAGTCTGTAGATGAACATTATTTCTGAATCCTTTGACAGATGTTACTTTGTGAGATATCTTTGACGGTAGATCCACAATTTACTTGTTACATTCTTATTTGAGTTGAGTTGAATCCTCGAATAAACAAATAGGCTATGACATATGCCTTACAATCTCCCCCTATTTGTTTGTTAGACAATAACAACAAATACCTAGAGGATAACTCAACTAACAAATAAGAAAAAGATGTAAACAGAAATGCAAAGTAAATAGCAGAAAAGTTCTGGATTATATTTAACATTTTCCAGATTCCAAATAGATGTTCCTCTAGACTGAACATGTCTTCAAGTAGTTTCATCTTCTTTTGTACAACCACATTTCCTGTTGAGAAGCACATATCTCTCTTGCTTCTCCCCCTATGAGAATTAACTGATTAAAGAAGATCACCTTCGTTTACCACATCTCCCGTACAATAGGATCCGCAGATAAAAACCAATGGTACTTCCCTTTTGGAAAACAGCTTCTCCCCTTACTAGAAAATCACCTTGTGTTTACCACCTCTCCCGTATAATAGGATCTGTAGTTAAAAACAACAATGGTGTGGTGTAGTGTACATATGTAGGATCTTTTTCTTCCTCCCTGCTATTTCTCCCCCTTACTTGAGGAATCCTCCAAACTATTACTTAAGCTTTTATTACCCCCTTAGAGAAGGAATGTGTGCTATTGTATGAAGGAGTTCTCATATTTCACTTGGTTGGAAAAGAAATAACAAGTAGTTTCTCTTTCTTCCTCACTGTGAGTATGTGATTCTGTTTAGTGTACCTCACATGTGTTTCACTCTTCTCTCCACTTGTATTTACACTCATTCTCACAAGTGTATCACTCCTCTCATAGCTCCAACATTCAGCTGTACCTGTAAGGAAAATCACCTTAGCCATCCTTAAGGAGGTCACAGGTGGTGCAATGGGAGTTCGCAAATCCCCATCCTTGTTAAACTCGTTAGATGAATCTGAGTCATAATCTAGAAGTTGCTAGTTTCCCTTTTAGGGTTCCAGATTTGAATTCTGGGAAGGTAAAGAATGATCCATCGAATTTAGCATAAAGATCAAAGTTCCCTTCTAATGTCCTTGAAGACATTTCCTTGTGACTCATCAGGTAATATCTGAATCATTGTCAATAAGTTGCCGATCAGCGCCTATCTCAGATCCACTATCCACAGATGCATCCAGGGGATTTAAGCCTGGGGAGGTAGACACTGACCACTGACATATGGCTTTTGAATCAGTATCCTCTCCTAACACCTGTAAAGGCAATTGGTCCATTAACGAACCTTGAATAATCGAATCTGACCTTAAAATGGTCGAAACTCTTGTTTCCGTCAACTCATCCTTTGTGTGTGTAACCTTTCCTTGTGCATCAAGAATTTTTTATGTTTGAAGTGGTGACACTACATCGGATGCATTGGCTGACAGGAAAAATTCAATAGATGCACCATGTTGAGAGAATGAATCTAGTAACTGTTTTTGTGCCTTTTCAGCCATTACATCTTTTTAAGAAGAAGTATGGGGGCTAGCAGTTGTCTCGGTTTAAATACTACTCATCTTTGTAGGAGATAGAGCTACTGGGTTGACTTCAGAACCTTCCTTATATGGTGCACTAAGGCACTATCTCCCTCACGCTCATTCATACTTCATTTTAGTGGTAAGAGAGTGTTGGTTGGTTATGTTTCTGTGTTTGTCTTTACAGTCTGGGATAAAAGTTGTGGGTTTTCAACCTCATGACTGTCAATGAAAGAAAGTCATTGGAGACTGAAACTGTATCACGGAACATATGTCAATAGAGAGATAAAATGTACTTAAGATATATAATGAATGAAAATTATACATTTAATCTTTTGAGAGAAATGATGTACAATAGTGATTTCAAAAGATTTTACATGAAATAAGAAATCACTAATGTAGAAAGAAGTTTGAGTTCAATGATAACATTACCAGCTTACAAACAGCCATATCCCTCAGATAAACCTTTGCTGTTATCTCCAAAGGTAACCAGTGGGCCAGCTTTCTCAACCACATTTGATAGCAGGGCTCTATCTTCGGTCATATGTCTTGACGATCCACTGTCAAGAATCCACACTACCGGTTCCACCTGTTTAATGCCCTACACTACAAATGGATAAGACTTTCTTCGGAACCCAAACTTGGTTGGGCCCGACATACTTGTAGAATTGTCCTTTGTCAGGCAAAACACCATTCTTAACTTTAATGGTCTCAACTTTCTCAATGACTGAACATTTGACCTTGTAAACAGCCTTAACAAATTTCTGTTTAGGCTTAGGCACAAATGTCTCATTTCTAGCCTTAGAATGACTAGCATTCTTAGACCTATCATGCTTCTTATTATTCACATACTGACGAGGAGTAGTCTTATCACTAGAAACATGCTTACCATTAAAATAAGCATACATCAAATTAAAAGCACAAGACATACAATTAGCAACACCACATGCTTTATGAGAGGGATTAACAACAGGCAAAATATGCATGGTAGACATGACAGTTATGTTATCCAACTCATGTGTGTCTGAGTTAGTCTCAGTTGCTTTCACAACTTTGACTGGAACTTTCGACACACTTTACTTGGAAACAACCTTCTCATTATCATGATCTTCAGCACGTATTTCTTCTTGAATAATAGAGGAGGTCGCGTCAAATGGTTCAGCAATTGATGCTTTATAGAGGGGTTTATCAACACCCTTAAGCACATGTGGTACTTCCCTACCTTTAGCACAAACATGAGGAGGGGAGTTTATGCCTAATTCTCCAATAGCAGTATTGTAATCATAACCTATTCCAGATGTTTGATTAACAGCATGCTTACTGTAGAACTCTTTAGCCTTCGAACAAGAATTGAAGTAGGCTTTCACCTTAATCTCAAGACCGGTGATCTTGTCTTTGAGAATAGTTTCGAGTTGTCTATAACAGTTAACTCTATTCTCTAGAAAAGATACTTGTTCTTTTAACTTGTCTTGATTAATGTGCACAAGTCTTAATTCATTGACCTCTTTCTCAAGGTCTTTGATCTGTTGACTTAACAGTTCATTATCACGACGAGCACAATCTAAGGAACCTCCTAGATGATAAACTAATTCAGCATCAGTATATTTTACCTATTTTCTTGATGATGAAGCTTTTCCATCAATAGCCATAAGAGCAAGATTCCCTTCTTCTTCATCTTCACTATCAGTAACATCTCAGCTTCTTCTCTTTGCCAGATAAGCCCTTTCAGAGTTACTCTTCTGATTTGAATCATAAGAGTTCTTCCTTACTTGCTTTGGCTTCCTACATTTTGTGGCAAAGTGTCCCAACTCATTGCAGTTATAGCATCTAATGGTGCTCCGATCAACCATCCATGTTTTGTATCCACCACTGCTGGTGTTAGAGGATGAAGATCCACCTTTCTGGAATTTGTTGTAGTTGGACTTGTACTTGAACTTGGGATTCCTCTTGAATCTGACGTTGGAGAATCTCTTGACAATTTGGGCCATTGACTCATCTTCCAATTGCTTCAGCTCTTCCAAGGAATAAAAATCATCACCAGATTGATTTGTAGTAGGAGGATCATATTCTACTACTAACACATTTTCCTCAGCCTTGGAAGACTTTACCATTCTCTCTGACTGTTGAGATTGTTGTTGTTGTTGACCTTCAGCTACTAGAGCAGTAGATGTGCTGACCATTCTATCTTTCCCGTAGACTTCCTTCTGCTGAATCTGCTCCAACTCATAGGTTTTTAACACACCATATAGCCTATCCAAAGAAATCTCACTCAGATATCTCGCTTCTCTTATGGCAGTGATTCTATGTTCAAGATGAGTTGGCAGTGTTAAAAGGAACTTTTTGTTGACCTCCCTGATTGAATAATATTTTCCATTTATGTCCAGGTTGTTGATCAATGTATTGTACCTCTCAAACACTTCAGTAATTCCTTCTCCTGGATTGGATTTAAAATGTTCATACTCAGAGGTTAGGATCTCCAACTTGTTCTCCCTAACTTCCTCTGTGCCTTCATTAATCACCTCAATAGTTTCCCACATGTGTTTGGAATTTTTACAGTTCGTCACATGTCTGTTTATCAAGAGATCAAGGGAATCAATTAAAATTAATTGATGGCTGGCATCCAAGGAGGCTTCTTCCATTTCAGCAGGACTAAAATCTTCAGGCTCTTTTGCATAGGTTCTAGCTTTGGTAATCACAACATCATCTACTATAACCTCTGGTTCAATAACCATTGGATTTTTTGGACCCTTCTTTAACAAGTTCAGATATTTGGGATTTGCAACTTGTAAAAACAAGAGCATCTTCTTCTTCCACATAATATAATTTTCTTTATCAAATAGTGGAATTTTAACGGTTCCAACTTTTTGTGAAGTCATTATGAATTTTTGAATAAATAAAAATTCAAGGAGTTGAAAAATCACAAAAGTCTAGGATCTTGATTTGTTCATTAATCAGAAGGCTCGGATACCAATTGTTAGGTCCCAATGTGTTTGTAGAAGGGGGGTTGAATGCAAACAATACTGAATAATCGAATTTAGTGTGGAATAAAAAATTGAAACAAAATTCAAGTTAAATAAGAATATTATTAAACTTGAAAGGTGTTACAACAACGATATCAATTACAAGGGATTAATCTCAAATTAATTATCACAAATCTAGAATAAATTCGACATGAACTTTTTCTATTTTTGCAATAAAGAGAATCAAATGCTAAACGCAATTTGAGATTAAGTTCTGGGGATTTTGATCCGTTAGATAGTTACACAAGAACAAGAGAATGATTTCTAGTTGTTTGGATTTAACTTTAAAACTAGAAATGATGATCTTGAAGTTTGCAGATGAAAATGAAATATTTGTGCGGCTGCTTTTCTTTCTGTGTTCTTGGTTGATTGAATTCTGTTGGATGTCTTTTATCTTCTGCTGCTTCTGTTTTATATTTCAATCAACAGAATAGAATTGAACTGGCAAGACAATCGGTTGAACTAGCAAGACAATCCTCCTTCCAGTATAACTTTCGGTATGACAA
Organism: Apium graveolens; assembly: GCF_009905375.1. Lineage (NCBI taxonomy): Eukaryota > Viridiplantae > Streptophyta > Magnoliopsida > Apiales > Apiaceae > Apium > Apium graveolens. The sequence goes on from NC_133653.1 coordinate 40,794,196, forward strand.
TCAGTTTAAGCTAGTATGACTTTTGGCAAGACTATTGAATGAACTAGCATGACAATCTGTTGAACTAGCAAGACAATCTGCTGAACCAGTAGAACTTTCGGTGAGACAATTGAAATGACCTGGCATGACAATCGGTATGACAATCCAGATTGTCATGCCAGTTCAAGTTTTAATTGTCTTATTGAATTAAACTGATTTTAATTCAATTACACTTATGTCAATCAATAATATTAATTCGAAATTAATTAATCAATTAATTCAATTAATCAATAAATTAATCTTTGCAGATATAATTTATTTTCTTAATTAAATTATATGACTTAATTAATTAATAGAGAATTGATACTACTCTTGAACTGCAACCATTCTTCTGAAGATCTTCTGAAAATCATTGAAGATAATGAATCAATTCCACCACTTCAATGTTGAAACTCGATGTACTGTCTGGTTCATAAGTGACTAAATTCCGTGACGTTTCTTCATGTCTTGACTTTCATACTTTATTTTCTTCAGATTAAATCCTTGTAATTCTATGATACCCTGACAAGATCTCTGTCACTTGATTAAATCCACAATCTTGATTTATATCACTGAGGCTTGATCAATTTCTTGAGCTTCTTCCAAGGAATTAATTCCTCAAATCTGTAGATGAACATTGTTTCTGAATCCTTTGACAAATGTTACTTTGTGAGATCTCTTTGACGGTAGATCCACTATTTACTTGTTACATTCTTATTTGAGTTGCGTTGAAGCATCGAATAAACAAATAGGCTATGACATATGCCTTACAGTTATTTACCATGCTTTCATTGGAACCCAAGGTGACGATGACTTCGATTATGAACTAATCTTTGTCATGGGGTTATAATGGATTTACTTAAGGATTTTTATGGTTAATTATTTTGATACCTATATGTGTGGTGATTGTATGATATCGTAGTATTGGTTGTGCGTATTTGTCTTATGTGCGTCGTGAACATATAAGATAGTTTGTTAATCTCTATTGAAGTAGCAATGAATATAAAGATTTATAACTTTCCATGCTAGCATAGGTTCATATATATATTATGCATGATTCGTAGGTAATTTTAACTATCTTAATTTCCCTATGTAATCACGATAGATAACTTATTCATTAAACCTTTATGTTGTCAAATTCTATAGAAACATAGGGTCTCAACATAATTAGTGTCTATTCATCTTCTATCTCTTTTATGAATGTTTGGTAGTAGGGTATTCATACAACGAAAGTTGGCGTTAACTAGTTTAGTGTTATTTGATTAGTTTTCATCACCATTGCATGTTATGGTTAAGAACAATGACTTTGAATTAAGTACATAATGAAGTTAGAATCCCATGTTTGTCTCATATAGTTAATTCAATTATTTTATTCTTAGTTAATTGCAAGTTAGTTTAATCTTAGTTATAAACATCTCAACTTGTTATTGTCTTAGCATTGGCGATAGCCATACCATTTTTGCATACGTGCATAAACTTAAGTTAACTAAAAAGAGTCTTTATGGGTACAAATCTGATTTATATCTTATACTACTTGTGAACGGGTATACTTGCAATAATTTTAGCGCGTGTTTTCGCCCTAACAAGTTTTTGGCACCGCTGCCGGGGACTCGGTGTTTAATTTAGTTTATGTGCTTCACATCAGTGGTCGTTAAAGTTCACTGACTCGGATATTTTACTTACTTGTTTGCTTGGTTGTGTTTCAGGTATTCTAGAGATGGTGTATGCGAACACGTTCTCAATCTCGTAAGGAAGCACTGGAAGAAGTCGAAGTAGTTGAAGAGGTTTTCGAAGAAGTTGAGAAAGTTGAAGAAGAAGCAATCGTTGCAATGGGAGATCAAGCAGCGAATCTGAAGGCTTTGATGGATTATTCTCATCCAAAGATTAATGACATTCAATCTAGCATTGTCAGACCAGCCACCGCGGCTAATACTTTCAAATCAAATCTAGCACGATTTAGATCGTGCAGAACTCAGTCTAGTTTGGAGTTTCTCCAACGGAAGATCCCAACATGCATATTATAGATTTCATCAAGATCTGTGACACTTTCAAGTTCAACAATGTTTTTGAAGATGCTATAAAGCTGAGGCTTTTCCCATTTTCTCTGAGGGATGAAGCTAAGTGCTGGTTACATTCTCTATCAGCAGGTTCTATCACCAATTTGGAGGATCTTTCTAAGAAGTTTCTAACTAAATTCTTCCCTATGGCGAAGACAACTGCAATCAGAAATGCTCTCACTAAATTTGCGCAGTAATCGGGAGAATCTTTGTATGAGGCTTGGGAGCACGAAAAGGAGATTCCTAGGAAGTGTCCTCATGATAGTATGCCTGATTGGATGATCATCAATTTCTTTTATAATGGTTTGGGAACACAGTCTAGACCCATGCTCGATACAGCATCAGGTGGAGCCTTATGGGCTAAAAGCTATGATGAATCTTATGAGCTGATTGAACTGATGGCTGCTAATGAATACTAGAACCCAACTCAGAGACTACCTCAAAGCAAGGTAGCAAGAATTTCGGAGGTGGATACAGCTACTGCTATAGCTGCTCAGCTTAAGGCTTTAATGATGAAGGTGGATTCTTTGGCTAATTATGGAGTTAATCAGTTCACAATTGTTTGTGAGATTTATGCAGGTGCGTATGAAACTGAGCAGTGTGCTATTTTTAGTGAATCAGCTCAGTTTGTAAGCAACTTTCGGAGGTCGCACCAACCAGTTCCAGCCACTTATCATCCCAACAACCGCAATCATCCTAACTTCAGCTGGAGTAACAATCAGAATGTAGTGCAATAGCCTTATCAGCAGTATGCAGCAAAGCAATTCAACCCTCCTGGTTTTCAACAACCGCAATATGCACCAAGACAACAACTCCAACTTCAACAATTACCGCATGGAAGTTCAAATCAATCTAATCAAAACTCTAAATTGGAGGAGTTGAGGCTCATGTGCAAGAGCCAAGAGGCTCATGTACAAGAGCCAAGCGGTTTCTATCAAGACTCTGGAGAATCAAATTGGGCAAATTTCCAATCTTTGTTGAATCGACAACCTGGTACACTCCCTAGTGACACAGAAGTTCCAGGAAAGGGGAAGCAAAAGAGCAGGTTAAGGTAATTACATTAAGGTCTGGGAAGGTTGCATGCCCCAAAAAATCTCAAGTTTCAGAATCTAAAGTTTTAGCTGAAGAAGATGTATAGAAGGAAGCAGAAGTGGAATCAAGGAAGAAAACTGTGGAACACACTCCTCCTGAGGGTAATACAGGAGAGAAACATGTCTATCCAACACCACCTTTTCCTAAGGGGCTGCAGAAGCAAATGTTGGATAAGCAATTTGCTAAGTTTCTGGAGGGTTTCAGGAAACTTCATATTAACATACTTTTTGCTGAAGCTCTTGAACAGATGCCTAGCTATGTGAAGTTTATGAAAGGTATTCTCTCTAGGAAAGTGAAGCTCGATGACTTAGAGACCATTGCTCTTATAGAGGAATGTAGTGTTGTGTTGTAACAGAAGTTGCCTCCGAAACTTAAAGATCCTGGAAGCTTCACTATTCCTTGCATCATCAGAAACTTGTCGTTCGACAAATATTTATGTGATTTGGGAGCTAGCATCAATCTTATACCTTTGTCTATCTTCAAAAACATGGGTTTACCTGATCCAAAGCCTTCATATATATCCTTACAGTTGGCTGATCGTTCTATTACATATCCACGAGGTATTGTGGAGGATGTCTTGGTCAAGATGGATAAACTCATCTTTCCTGCTGACTTTGTAATTCTTAATTTCGAGGAGGATAAAAAGATTCCCATAATCTTGGGAAGAACATTATTGGCTACTGGCCGAACCTTGATTGATGTGCAGAATGGTGAGCTCACTATGCGAGTACTGGATCAAGATGTGACCTTTAATGTTTTCAATGCCATGAAATTCCCTAATGATAGATAGGAGTGCTTAAAAGTGGAATTGGTCGATTCTGTGGTTACTTCAGAGCTTGATCAAATGCTAAGGTCTGATGCCCTGGAGAAAGCCTTGATGGAGGATTCAGATATTGAAGATGACGAAGGTGATGAATAGTAGTATTTGAATGCTTCTCCTTGGAAGTGAAGGCTGGATATACCTTTTAAATCTCTTAGATTGTCAGAACTCAAAAATACGGAGGGGCATCTCAAGCCATCTATTGAGGAAGCTCCTACACTCGAGCTTAAACCTTTGCCTGAACACTTGAGGTATGCGTTTTTAGGTGATGCATCTACTTTGCCTGTTATTATTGCATCTGATCTTTCAGGTAGTGATGAGGAAAAGCTCTTTAGAATTTTGAGAGAGTTCAAATCGGAAATTGGATGGACGATAGCAGATATCAAGGGAATCAAACCTTCTTATTACATGCACAAAATTCTTCTAGAGGAAGGAAGCAATCCGACTGTTGTGCAACAGAGAAGGCTAAATCCGATCATGAAGGAGGTTGTGAAGAAGGAAATTCTCAAGTGGCTAAATATAGGGATCATATATCCTATTTCTGACAGTTCTTGGGTAAGCCCAGTTCAGTATGTGCTAAAGAAAGGAGGCATCACCGTGGTTGCTAATGAAAAGAATGAGCTCATTCCTACTCGAACAGTCACAGGGTGGAGAGTTTACATGGATTACAGGAAGCTGAACAAAGCCACGAGAAAATATCACTTCTCTCTTCCTTTTATTGATCAGATGCTTGACAGGTTGACTGGCAAGAGTACTACTGTCTTCTGGATGGCTATTCGGGTTATAATCAGATTTGCATCGCTCCCGAAGATCAAGAAAATACTACCTTTACTTGTCTATTTGGTACGTTTGCCTTCTAAAAAGTTTCTTTTGGGTTGTGTGGTGCACCAGCGAAATTTCAGAGATGTATGATGGCTATCTTCTCTGATATGATTGGAAATAATGTTGAAGTGTTCATGGATGACTTCTCTCTCTTCGGAACTTCTTATGATGAAAGCTTGCACAATCTAGGTTTAGTGCTGAAAAGGTGCGCTGAGACCAATCTGGTTCTCAATTGGGAGAAATGTCACTTTATGGTGCAACAGGGCATTATTTTCGGGCAAAAAGTTTCTTGCAAGGGTCTTGAGATAGACAAAGCCAAGATGGGGGTCATTGAAAATATTCCTTCATCAGTTTCAGTTAAGGGGATCCGCAGCTTTCTTAGCCATGCGGGTTTCTATCGGCGGTTTATCAAGGATTTCTCTAAAATCTTTAAACCATTGTGCAATCTATTAGAGAAAGATGTCCCTTTCAAGTTTGATGATGAGTATTTAGCTGCTTTTGAGAGCTTAAAGAAGAGCTTGATCATAGAACCTGTCATAACTACACCTGATTGGAATGAGCCTTTTGAAATGATGTGCGATGCGAGTGACTATGCAGTTGGAGCGGTTCTTGGGCAAAGGAAGAACAATGTATTTCATGTGGTCTATTATGCTAGTAAGACCCTCAATGGTGCTCAACTGAACTACACTACTACTGAGAAGGAACTCTTAGCCATTGTCTACGGTTTTGAGAAGTTTCGATCTTATTTACTTGGGACGAAGGTGACAGTTTTCACTGATCACGCTGTGATTCGCTATCTCATCTCGAAAAAGGACTTGAAGCCTAGATTGATTCGATGGGTTCATTTACATCAGGAGTTTGAACTGGAGATCAAGGATATAAAAGATACTGAGAATCAAGTTGATGATCATCTCTCTCGTTTAGAAGATCCAGGTATAATTTTCACATTACAAGATATTTATAAATGAGTCTTTTCCCGATGAGCAGTTGTTTTGGGTGCAAGAAGAAGAACCTTGGTTTGCAGATGTTGTGAACTATCTTGTGAGCAATTATGCCCCCGAACTTAACTTATGCTCAAAGGAAGAAGTTTCTTCACGAGGTGAAGTGGTACATGTGGGATGAACCATTTTTATTTTGAAAAGGAGCTTACCAAATCATCAGGAGATGTATTCCATAATATCTTTCAAGATTGCCATTCAACTGTTTATGGCGGCCACTCTGGTGGATAAAAGACAGCAGCTCGTATCCTTCAAGCAGGATTCTTCTGGCCTACATTGTTTAAGGATGCGCATCAATTCATTTTGAAGTGTGATCACTGCCAACGTGTTGGTAATATGTCAAAGAAGGATGAGATGCCTCTTAATGTTCTTCTCGAGGTTGAGGTCTTTGATGTTTGGGGAATTGACTTCATGGGGCCATTTGTCTTGTCTTGCAACAACTAGTATATCTTGTCGAAAGTAGATTATGTCTCAAAATGGGTGGAAGTTAAAGCTTTTCCAACAAACGATGCGAAGGTAGTGCTTAATTTTCTTCACAAGCAGATATTCACAAGATTTAGGACTCCAAGAGTCATAGTCAGTGACGAGGGATCGTATTTCTGCAATCGCAACTTCACTGCTATGATGCAAAGGTATAATGTGAACCATCGCATTGCTACAGCCTACCATCCTCAGACTAATGGTCAAGCTGAGGTATCTAATAGAGAGATCAAGTGAATTCTGGAGAAAGTTGTATGTTCATCGAGAAAGGATTGGTCTTTAAAGCTGGATGAAGTTGTTTGGGCTTATCGAACAGCATTCAAGACTCTGTTAGGCATGTCACCGTTTCAATTTGTTTATGGTAAAGGATGTCATTTGCCTATGGAGCTAGTGCACAAGGCATATTGGGCTTTGAAGAAACTGAACCTTGATATGACTGCAACTGGTAAGAAAAAGATGTTTCAGTTAAATGAACTCAACGAGTTCCGACTTCAAGCGTATGAGAACAAAAAAATATACAAGGAGAAAGTCAAGAGATGGCACGATAGAGGTCTAGTGCTCAAATTATTTATGCTGGGGCAACAAGTTCTTTTGTTCAACTTTCGTCTCCGTCTTTTTTTGGAAAATTGAAGTCGAGATGGTCAGGGCCGTTTGTTGTCAAAACTGTGTTTCCACATGGAGTGGTGGAAATTTTTGAAAATGATCCAGGCCATGCATTCAAGGTGAATGGACAGCGTTTGAAGCATTACTATAGAGATACCGAAAACCATGAGGTGGTTAGTGCCGTTTCATTGTCAACGTGATCTCAAAATTCTACGTCAAGCTAGCGACGTAAACCAAGTGCTTCTTGGGATGAAACCCATGTTTGTTGTACATTAGTAGTTGAGAAAAGAAGAAAGAAGGAAGAAAATCAGAAGAAAATACAAAAAAAAAACAAAAAAACAGGGAAATTTTTCCAGGAGCATGGCGCCCGTGCTGGGAAGTGGGGTGGCCGCGTTGGAACAACAGAAAGTGAGTGTGCCCGCACTCCCAAGCGGAGTGGACACGCTAAGCCCCGGAAAAAGAAAAAAAGCAGAAAAATTGAAAATCAGAAAAAAAAAAAAAAGCAGTTTATACCCCTTTCTTAGCCCCAATTTTCAACCTTATTTTTCCCACACTCCCACTACTCCCACTAACCTACAATCACCCCCATAACCTAACCAATATCTAATTCTCTATATATACATACACCTATATACATCTATTTCCACCTTTTATTTTCTCAAACCCTAAATCTCCCTACACACCTCTCTTATCTCACTTAATCTATTCCAATGGCACCAAAGAGAGCCCGCACTCAAGGAAGTAGCAACACTAACCCCGCCTCTACCGATACTTCGAGTGTTGGGGGTACAAGGCCTCGATTTGTTACTCCAAAGGCTGAAGCAAAGTACAAAAGGTTGTTGTCTAAGCAGATAGCAAAAGAGAGTGGTTTTCTACCTTCGGGTAAGGATGGTAAGCTTCTCGAGATGATCTTGGAGATAGGATGGGTTTCGTTTTGTGAGGCACCCATGGCTATGCCTATGAGTATCATTCGCGAGTTCTATGCGAATGCAAAAACTGATAAGAATGGGTATTCGGTGGTGCGTAGGTTGACAGTGGACTACAACTCGAAGGCTATTCACAGGGTTATCAACCAACCTATGAGGGAACCAACTCAGGAGGAGTGGGTTAATAAGATGGAGGAAGACTTAGATTTGGATTTGATTGTGGCTATGCTGTGTATCCCGAAGACACAATGGAAGTTCAAGAGGGGATCGAACGAGTATCTCAATTTTTCTACTTCATGCATGAACAGATTTGCTCGTGCTTGGAATGCTTTTATTTATGCGAATATCATGCCTTCTTCTCATGTGCATGATATGACTGTGGATCGTGTGAAGTTGTTATGGGGGATTTTGTAGGGAGATTATGTGGATCTCGGTTATGTTATTCATCAGGGTATTTTGTGATTTTTGCGTGGAGGCACTACGGGGTCTATCCCTTATGCCTCGATTGTGACAAAGCTTTGTATTGTGGTGGGTGTTCATTGGCCCGCACATGAGCAACTTCAGTAACCGAGCGCCCCCATCGATAGCTCCACGATCGCAGTGATGCAAGAATGGGGAGGTGGGAAGGATGACAAGAAAGGACTTGGGTACACCTATGATCATTTGTCAGGTGACCAGCCAGCCGATCAGATATATGCTAGTGGTTCGAATCAGGCACACAAAGCAGCGTGGAGACATCAGATTGGTGAGGCTAGTTCTTCGCAGCAGCAGCAGCCACATGAGACAGAGGATAGTGCTGGTTTAGGCTCAACATAGTATAAGAGTTTGACGAGGCGGATGGATACGATATATGAGTCGCAGAGCAGGTTTGTGCAGGATCTTACTCAGGTATTTGGTACAGCTTTTCGAGCCACGAGGGTTGACATACAGTGGCCAGTTTTTAGAGAGGATTCTGTGTACCCGCCTCCTGACATTCCACCCGTGGAGGCTGATGATCCTTCTTCTTCCGAGTTGGTATTCCTTGATTCCTTCCTATTACCTTCACTGAGGACCATGAAATTTTTAGGTTTGGGGGTGATAGTTAAGGAATATTTATGTGTGAGTCCATATAGATACATATTCATGATAGTTTGGTTCATATAGTTTACATATTTGTCATGTAGTTATTTGTTTTTATTTTTGTTTTGTGTATTTGTTATCATGTTAGTATGTTGCATATAAATGCATTGACATTATATCATGATCCCTTAGGTTGCTTTTCTGATTAATTTGTGATGTTATTTCGAGTGTAGTGATGTCGTATAGAGGAATGTAAATTCCTAACGGATTGATTTGCATGCTACAAACAAGAAAATTTTCACTAAGTCTTATAGGTTGCTTGCGTGCTAGATTATGATCATGACTTGTTTGTTTGTCAAGGTTTAATCACTTGTTTATGTCTAGAATTTATGTTATTCTATTAGTGATGAAATAATATGGATTTTTAACATTAGATAAAAATATTGGATATCAATGCTAGTTGTGGCTAGGTGTCAAATGGCTAGTAGCCAGCTCATATTTATATGAGTAGTCTAGGGTTGAGCGAGATGGAGCGAAATGCACTCATTCAGAACATGAGAAAAAAATGAAAAAAAAGAGAAAAAAAGAAAAAGAAAAAGAAAAAAATATGTGTTTTGCATAATTGATCACGAGTGGGCTCTTTAAAACTCAAGTTATTAAGTTCTAGGGGACTTTGCGCCTATCGACCTAAGGCTTTTATAATCTGAGATTCGCTAACCTAACGCTCACTACATGGGTATTATTGCATAAGTCTTTTATGGACCTCGCTCATTGCACGATCAAATAAACATATATGTGTTTTGTTATGTATTATCAATAAAAGCATGAATCCTTGTATAACTCTAATAAAATTGAAATATTGTCAGTCATTTTTTGTTTATCATTTATTCTGTTTATAACTTTGTGATTGTCTTGATGAGAGGTGAATTATGAATATTGATCTAGTTTCGAGAGTATATCTATTAAGCAATTGCACACACGTACGTTTTTGGCTTATGAGTTGATTTATGGGATTTGATTGAACTTTCTGCGAATTCATTGAGATGTTGCTTTTTGATTGGTTTAGTTATTCAGATGGGATCATTGCATTCATATTAGTTGCATTCATGCATTTTTATTTCTTGTTTTTGAGTCTGTTATGCTTGACGATAAACATCGATTCAAGTTTGGGGGTGTGATAAGTGGCATTTATATCCACTTAGAACGCTTCATAAAGGCTCGAATTGGTGTTTTATACTCAAGATGTTTATGTTTTTGATGTGTTTCTGTAGTGTTTTACATTTCAGGGCATATTCGAAAGAAGGAATGGATATTGCATGATTTATGCTTAAAAGAGTGTTAAGATGGAACCTCAGTCGATTGCGCATAAGAAACCAGCACGAGAAGGTCAAGAAAGTAGAAAAAATCAGAAATTTCAGAAGGTCAGGGCGGCCGCGCTAGTCTTGGGAGCGGCCGCGTCCATTTGACAGGAAGGGAGCGCACCCGCGCTAGTATGCGGGGCGGTTGCGCTATATCGGGATTTCAGAATCCTAATTCTATTATAAGATTGATTTGCTGGACTCCTGATCTGTTGGGCTGGTATTTAAAGACTTTTAAAAGACGTTTTTCATATAGAAGAGCAAGGAGATAACATCAAGAAGACCTAATAGCACAATATAACGAAAGAGAAGAAGATCTTGTTTTTACTTATGATTCTTTGCTTAAATTATAATCTTGGATGCTTGTTTTCTTTGTTATTTGAACCTTACACTCTTGTTAACGTACTTTTGATTATTATTCAGTTAATTCAAACCTAGTTTATGTTTTAAAATTTACCATGCTTTCATTGGAACCCATGGTGACGATGAGTTCGATTATGAATTAATCGTTGTCATGGGGTTCTAACGGATTTACTTATGGATTTCTATGGTTAATTGTTTTGATACCTAAGTGTGTCGTGATTGTATGATATCCTAGTATTGGTTGTGCATATTCGTTTTATGTACGTCGTGAACATATAAGATAGTTTGTTAATATCTATTGAAGCGGCAGTAAATATTGAGATTTATAACTTGCCATGCTAGCATAGTTCATGTATATATTATGCATGATTCGTAGGTAATTTTAACCATCTTATTTTCCCTATATAATCACGATAGATAACTTGTTCATTAAACCTTTATGTTGTCAAATTATATAGATATATAGGGTCTCAACATAATTGGTGTCTATTCAGCTTCTATCTCTTTTATGAATGTCTGGTAGTAGGGAATCCGTACAACGAAAGTTGGCGTTTACTAGTTTCGTGTTATCTGATTAGTTGTCATCACCATTGCATACTAAGGTTAAGAACAATGACTTTGAATGAAATACTGAATGAAGTTAGAATCCCATGTTTGTGTCATATAGTTAATTCAATCAATTTTATTCTTAGTTAATTTCAAGTTAGTTTAATCTTAGTTATAAACATCTCAACTTGTTATTGTCTTAGCATTGAGCGATAGCCATACCATTGTTGCATAGGTGCATAATCGTAAGTTAACTAAAAAGAGTCTATGTGGGTACGAATCTGATTTATATCTTATACTACTTGCGAACGCGTATACTTGAGTGAATTTTAGCGCGTGTTTTCGTCCTAACAAGTTTTTAGAAGTAAAGATATCGATAAGTCATCTTATATATCGATATGTGACTTCTCTATACAATAAATTAAATCTCGATAATAGCTTCAAAATTTAGAATGTAGACAACTTGAAGATTTATGATTATCAGTCAAGAAACAATTCTATTATTGAATTGGAAAGTCTACAAATGCATCTTTAAGAATGCAAGATCAAGGCCAAAGATGAACTATTCAGATAAGGGTCACACACCTGTCATATTGTATGAAGATTTGCTGCACTTGAAGTGGAAATAGATAAATTGACTTTAGAATATTGTTATTCTATTTTATTGTAATCTCTATAAACTGTACATGTTTCTCTATAAAATATATCACAGGTCCTTTGTTTATTTGTAACAAAACAGATCTAGAAATCTTGTATTCTCTCAAGAGAAGTAATTGAGTACTTATCACACAAGAACACAGATTTGTAGCACAACAAATTTAAATTAATATAAATCAAGCGAGTTTTGATAAATTATTGGTGTCTTTACATTCAGTCATCTATCACTACAAATTAATATCTAGTTGTTAAGTTCCAAAAGACAAAAACACTATCTGATAATCAAGAAAACACATTCACCTTCTCCTATGTGTTTTACTTCATACAAAATATAAAAGTAAACAGATTAGATCTTGGAAGTATGAGTGCACAGAAACTTAGCAGTATCAAGACTCTTTTCTTTAACAAAGGGAACTACACTCTTTGGAAGAAGAAGATGATGATGTTCATCAGGATGACTAATCCACTATATCTTGAAATTTTCAAGCATGGACCCTTCATTCCTATGGTGAGGGTATCTAAAGCAAGTGATGGTGATATGGTCATTCCTGATCACTTTGCAACTAAAAATCCATCTACATATACTAAACTAGAAAATGAGAAAGTTTCACTTGACAATTGTAATATCCCTTAATTTTTAGAATTAGATTAATAATAGAATAATAGAAAAAAGTATTAAAATTAGACAATGGTTGGGATTTAAAATTGAATTAGATTAATGAGCCTAAAATTTGGATCAGATTTTAATATAAATAACTTGTAGATTAAAAAATAGGGTTTATATCATTATAAATATACCTTATTCGTCTTCCTCTTTTTTATTCATAAAATTCGTTGGGCTCTTCTTAGCATTAATCAACAATTTTGTAAAATTCACTAGAAAATTCATCTTAAGTTGGAATTCTTTGATTCTGGACTTTTCGGAAAGGTCTTTTCATTTTTTACAACTTTCGTGCTTTGTGTTTTCCATGAAAACGTTGTTTAGATGTCCAAAAAGGCTAAGTTCAGATATAATCTGATTTTGAGGTAAGTTTTCAGTCGATTTTTTCTAGTATTTTCAAAATTGTATGTTGTGCATTTATATTTGATTATCAAAACATAGTTTAGATGATTGATAAATAACATAGATCATATAGGATTGCACAAATATTCAATAATAAAAATCACATAATATATTTTCTATGACAAGGATCAAAACGAATCACACAACATATTTATAATCCACATCATCACAATTCCTAATCAATCAATAAATCTTAATAACAAAATTTTATCTTTAGTCCCACAATCCTAAATCACCCTAATGCTATACTTTGCCAGTGACCGACATCTTATACTTTATGACACACTTTTTAAGTGATCGGGTTCTTATTCTTATTCAATGGAGGCTAATTTACATCCCTCGTGAAGTGAAACCAAAGTTTGACAAGGTATCAATGTATCCAGGAACGTGCACAAACTAATTCTAAGTTGTATGTATCAAAAATCCATTGATCGGATTCTAATTCTTATACATGACTAAGACTGGGGATTTCCAAAAATTCATTATCTTATTAATCACACATCCATATATCATACTTATAATAACTAAACAAATATCGGAGAAGATCTAATCACACATAATAAGGCATGTTACATAATATAAATGGAGCAATACAGATTCACTTACATAATCAAACAGATAATTCATGTTTCAAGATATGTGGAGGAACGAATAGTCTTACAAAACATGTAGGTGAACAAATAATACAGATGTAATAACCCCAATTTTTGGAAATTTTTGAAACCCTGATGAATAGTAACTTTTGCTGATGATGCTGATTAAGGAAAATTATCAGACCTCACTATATAGGAGTACTGTTATGGAAATTCTAAGATCATATTAGTATTCCATAAAGTAAATAAGTGTATGTAAAGATCGTCAGAATCCAAATTCGAACACTTCGATTTTTCCCGAAAATCCACCAGATACCGGAAGAATTGAGTATAAGGTAATATGATTAAAAGGATTTAAATTCAAGGATTATAAGAGAGGATCATAAAAGGAATATAAAATATTGAGAAAGGTTTAGGGGAACCCAAGTAATAAGATCCCGGATATGATCCCTCAAACGATGAACGAGAACGAAAGTTAAGCGAACAGTAAAACAAATAAGCGACCAAGAGACAAGCTTGTACAAGAAGCCAAGGATTGTGACATCATCACAACACAAGGAGAAGACATGTGGTAATTGGATGATATAGGAAGGATGACATAAGCATGACAAGGAGAAGTGTTTTGTTAGATGATTCTAGGCCAAGTAAAAGTTACCATGGTAAATTCCATGTAACCAAGATAAACACCACACAAAAACACCAAGCAAGCAAACAATTCACTTTCTCTCTTTTTCTTCATGAAGCTCTCGGCCCTTTGCATTTTTCAAAGAAGAAAAATTGCAAAATTCAAGCTTCACTCCATAAACAAATCCAAGGTAATTTCCTTAGCTTCTTGATGATTAGATAAGCATATCCTAGGAGTTTAAGCTTCCAATTCTTCATGAATCTCTTCCAATAATTCAAGGAAGAAGATGATAAATAGTAACTTTCAAAAAATAACTTTAGTTTTCTTGAATTTTTATGAAAGTTTAAGGTTATACAAGCAAGGATCAAGGTTCTTTTAGGCATTCAAAGCTCTTGTGTTATGTTAAGAAGCTTCAAGAAGGTATAATCTCATACCCTAGCCCTACTTTTGAATACTTAGAGTTTTTATGTATGGTATGGTTCATGAGAAGCATGATTCTTGTATACTTAGAGTGTGGTTGGATTTGTAATGAGTTTGAAGTTTTAAATCTTGATTATTGGTTACTGAACTTAAGTATAGCTTTTAGTTCATGTTTGAGGGTAGTATAAATTGGAAATCTTGAGATGTTGGGGCTGTTGTAGTAAAGTATAGATGGAGTTTGGTTGTAGTGATGATTGTGGGTTGAATTGTGGAATTATTGGAGTGGTATAAATTTGGTAATCGCGTAAACATAGCCGTCGTAATGCCCGATTTACCTTAGACTGCTTTTGTTCTTAACTTCCGGACCCCTGAACTCACTGTTAGGTTTTGACCATTGCCATGATTAGATAGTTCACGTTACGAGCTTCATTTTGATATATGGTTTGCTTGAATCCGATGTACGGTTTAGGAGAAACGACCGTTTTAAGTAACGGCGTTTCGCGAACAAACCATTACCCCTCGCCTTACTTTGGAACCTTGGTTAAGGTCCTTAAATGACTAATTGGAGTATGAAACAATTATGTAAAGTGGATTAGGCAGTTGGTAGGGTACTCGCGAAAGAATCGCCTTAAAATTTTTAATGGTTAATTTATTAAAAATGGTGGAGCTAAGGGTACTCGAGCGACTTAAGTGAATCATTAAGTAACCATAAGAGAACGTTAAGATTCAATTGGTTAAAGTCTAGTTTCTTAAGTGACCGGGTTTAATTCCGACTTATGTTGTTGTTCATAGGTTATCGGACCCACTCTAAGCTTAAGTCTATCCGGGAAAACTCAGGCAAGTTTTCTACCCGTTATTCTTGTTTTGACAATTCAAAAGTAGGAGAAGTTGTGATGTATATATGTATATGCATTATCTTGTGATAAGTGCATGATTGTTATTAGCAAATCTTGCGATATATTGGAACATGCTGATATGGTATATATGCATGTCTATTTCGTAATCTTGATATCTAATTGTTAATTCAAATGCTTATAAGTTGCATAATACCTATGCTAGAGATAAGCAGTAGTTGCGTATACCCTTAGTATAGGGGACCCAAAGGTGAACATTTTCTAAATCAGGAGTCGATGTTCCCGAGTATAATATATATATATTTATATATATATAGATATAGTTTTCAAAACTATTAATCGAATAAGGTTTATTCGATAAGTTTATTTTATTTAATGAATATTATTTTGAATATTCATTCGAGGACCTATGACTCCACTTATTTTATTAAATAATATTCTTTATTTTATTAAAGAATAATGTTTCGATAATCAAACTTATTTTCGATTATTCAAATAAATATCGTACCTTTGTATAAGTATATCTTTGGTTAATTATTATTATTCATTTCAAGTATGAGTTTTAAAACTTCTACTTCAACTATTTTTATAAAGATCATCCTTTATGGGAATATTATTTAAACAATAATATTCAGATATTTTCTAATATATTGGGACATATTTATTTTATTAAATCAGCATTTCTCCAAACATTCTTAAAAATGTTTTCGAGTCTTCAAAATGATTTTAAAGGTTAGAGCGGATCCCAAAACTCGTTTTCAAATTTAAGATCTTCCTTCTGAAGGGGATTTACATACTCGCTCAAAAATCTGAGGGATCCGGCTTCGTGATGTATTTTTATATACTCGCAACAAGGTTGCTGATTTGATAAAAGAGTTTTTGATTACTTACCCAACACTCGGGAAGTAAAATTCTTGGAATAAGTTAATCCATTAACAGGCATCGCCTGGGAAATATCGGTGAGTTTTCCTTTCCAACTAGATACGACTTCTTGGTGGAGCCGTATCAACAAGTTTCTACTTGGGGAAGGGGGGACGAGCTTTACATTTCAGAGTCATGGATTTCATCTGAACTAGGAGTGGCGTAAGTGGTCGAGTGGCGCCGGCCCAGCCTTATTATATTGGCCCAAATGGCCCGGAAGTTCCGCTAAGACGGTCCATTCCTTAGGAGTCCAGTGTTCGGTTGACAAGTAAATCTGACGGTTCTCCTCTACATGTAGAAAATGGTGGGGTTGCACTACTACGACTGATCATTGTGAGTGGTCTTCCTGGCGAGGCAAACTCCCGTAATGAGTTCATCATCCAATTGGATATTTCTGCAACACTACCCAGAGCACTTCGAAAGAAAGGCTACGGCTGGGCGATTGTTGAGTGTTTGCAGGGTCGAGTTTTGAAAATGATGTTTTCATCAAATGAAGTATCTCATAACTTTATTTCATTTTGATGATATTTCAAAGATTGATTCTATACAAATTTTGTCTCGTAGCTTCATCTATGGGATGAACTAATTATAACTTGAACGGTGGTAGTTCAAGTAGTAATCGGAAAAGGTATAAGTACATTGGAGTATCTTGTAACTTCATTTTTTCAACTTATATCTAGTAAATGATTATCTTATGCATGACAAAGATTTTCAGAAAAACGTTGAGACAAGGTTAGATATAAGAGATCACCTTGCAACGATATTTTATACAGTTATAAACTGGAACTCTGTGTATATTATACTTGTCAGAGGATTTCAAAGATTTGAAAAGTATATATGTATAAATATACTGAATATTTTGCGACTTCGTCGCATTAAGATATCAAACTTGGTTCATTTCTTCTTGACCAAGACTTTTATGAGTACTATGAGAATGCTCATATATTGTTAATTATTATACACATTATTTTGGTGGGCTGGTTGCTCACCCTTGCTTTCTTCTTTCATCACACAACAACAGATAGACAAGATGAACAGGATCAAGCTCCCAATTCGTGAGCGGTTAGGAAACGTTCTGCAGTTTCCTGTAGGCGTTGATGCCGTTATAGATGAGGTAGGATCTACCAATAGGCTAGGCTTTCAACTTTTGATGTACCAGACTTATGTATATTTACAAATTGTAATAATGTCAAAGAATATGTAAATTATTCAGAAACCCTTTTTATGGCGAAATGGTTTATAATTGTGGAATAAAATGACTTGTGTTATTTTTTGGTATTCATCTCTAAAACTATAAATTGTGGTGTGTGTGTGTGTGTGTATATTGTGGGGTCACAGTACGCAGTAGTTGGTTGACTGTTAAGATTAAGTATTGATAAGGGAAATGGAACTCGTGACAACCCGAATCCCCGACCCCGGATTTGAGGGTGTTACCACAGAGCAAACGAAACGTTACTTACCTCAGTTACGCAAAGAGATAATTCATAAAGATACATATATTTAAAGTCATTACCCGAATTCGCGCAAGTGTGTCCACTCCCCCAAACTTAATTAGTAACCCATCAAACAAGAAACATCTTAAATCTCAAACATCTCCACGATTCCAATTTTGATCATATATGTATTTAGCATTTTGACTCTCTAAATGATGTTATCTTGAAAATATAAACTATAAAGTTGTAAAGAATAAAAAGATCTTTCCGAAAAGTCCAGAATCATCTAATTCTGACTTACGATGAATTTTCTATGAATTTTGTAAGATCGCTGATTTCTGCTGAGAAGAGCCCTACGAATTTTTATAAATAAAAACAAGAAAAACGAATAGGGTGTATTTATAACGTTACAAAATATTATTAATTAACCTAAAAGTTATCCCTATTAAATTTTGATCCAAATTTTAGGCCCATTAGTCTAAGTCAATCTTAAATCCTAGTCATTGTCTAATTTTAATACATTTTTCTATTTTTCTACTATAATCTAATTCTAAAAACATGACCAGATCTGAACTTAGAATTTTTGTCCATGTAAACAATATTTTCATGGAAAACACAAAGCACGAAAGTTGTAAAAACAAAAAGACCTTTCCGAAAAGTCCAGAATCAAAGAATTCTGACTTAAGATGAATTTTCTCCGAATTTTACAAGATTATTGATTTATGCTAAAAAGAGCCCTACAAGTTTTATGAATAAAAACTTGGAAGACGAATAAGGTGTATTTATAATGATACAAAACCCTATTTCTTAAATTACAAGTTATCCATATAAAAATCTGATCTAAATTTTAGGCTCATTAGTCTAATTCAATTTTAAATCCTAGTCATTGTCTAATTTTTGTACTTTTTTCTATTGTTCTATTATTAAGATAATTCTCAAAATTAAGGGATATTATATTCTACCCTCCGTAAAATGAATTTGCTCCCCAAATTCATAATAATCCCTCACTCTAACAAGTTCGCCTACCCCATAATCTACCGAAGGTCAAACTTAAACTATGATCTATAGGAGCACATCATAGGGAATGTACTAGTCCCATACCTAATACACTCTGAAAGACAGCATGCTCTTAATACCAACTGTAATAGCCCGCATTTATGGACTATTATTTATAAATTAAAATGAATAAAAATACAATTTACTAATCTAAAACTCGATTACAATGGTTACTATTACAAAAGCGTAGCTAACGGAAAACCAAAAGTCAATCTACACCAATCCTAAGTCCTCGATCGCCAATGCTATCCAAATCGAATCTTACACGGAACCTAAAATTGTAAGTAATGAGTTAGAAAGCTCAACAAGAAAAATAATCGATCCAACAAGTAGGTTATGCAACATATACACATATAACAAATATGGTAATATATACGATATACATAACAAAGACTTTTGATACATATTTTTATTCTTATTCGATTCACATAGCACATAAACAATAATAATTCAAAACCAATAACTCATGCCACAACCACTACAACCCGATGATAACGATCCTAAATTTTCTAAATACTGTCACTACAATCTAGTGACTACGGTCCTAAGTTCTTATTAGATATTTTCATAACCATGGCATAAATCAGAAATGAAAAAACTATTGTCTAGACATTACACATATATATAACAATACATATACTATAACACATAATACTTTCAAATATATCATCACTTAGCCCATGTTTTATAATCAAATATACATGCATAACATACAATTTTGAACACACTAGCAAGATTGATCGAAAACTTACCTCAAAACCTGACCAGATCTGAACTTAGCCCATATTTAGATATTATTTTGGCCCACCTAGTGGGATCGATTAGTTTTTTCCTGGGCTATGTAGCTCATTACTTACAATTTCAGATTTCGTCTATGATTCGAGTTGGATATCATTGGAGTTCGAGTACTTAGAATCAGAGTATATTGACTTTTAGATTTCCATTAGCTGGGATATTATAATAGTGCTCTCTATAATAAATGTTAGGATCAATAATTGGATTTTATATTTTAGTTTCGAGTTAAATTTAATAGTTCAGAAGTGCGGGAAGTTACAACTGCTATTGAGTAAATGAGTAGGCTTTCAAAAGTGAAGGAAAAACTTGAAATTGAGAAAAAAGAACTAGAGCTGCAACCTGTAAGTCTGGAAGCAGTTAGACAAGAAAATGAATATTTTAAAAATAAGTTGAAATGTGCAGAGAAAGTAGAAACTGTGTTGAGAGATAAAAATGAGAAATATGATCTTAATCTTAAGTCATTTAAAAATGCAACTCAACTGGTTGGTCAATACCATAAAAAGAACAAGCCTTGTGCTAACATAACTATTATATTGGACTATGACGCTAATTCATCTCAGAAGAACAATCAAATTGATAAGGGAAATGAAAGTGTTAGGTCCCGAATTATCGTAGAAGGGGGGTTAAATACGATAATCACTAAATTAAAAATTCTTTTGAATCTTTAACGGATATAGATTTAGTGTTCGGTTAGTGGTTTCGTGTTCTTGAGAGGAATAGTATTTGGAACGATAAAAACAAGGAACACAAGATATTCGGAGAAATATATATTCGTATATAAATCCTCGAGGGGTGTTACTACACTCTGATAAATAAATTAACCGGCTACAATCTAAGAACAATAAAGTTCCTAGCTTCTACAAAGATTTACAAATCAAATCCTATACAATAATCTAGCTTTTAGATTTAATTACCGGGTAACGATTATAATGCCCCTATGAATATACAAGAATTAAATCAGGCATTATAACGTTACTCTGGTGAGAAGTTAAACGGATATACAAAAAGCTTGAGCTTCTCTATAAATCTTTGCTGCCATTTTCACTACTCTCTTGGGAGAGAAGATGAACAGAATGAGTGGATCTTCTTCTGCTGCAAAGTGTAGACTTAATATCCAATAATGTGTGGCTGAGGATTATGTGGCGACCCGGATAGGCTCTGTGGAGACTGAGTAATATTATGTGGTGACCAGGTGAGGTATATTTGCTTGTTTATAATAAAGCATGCATTTGTGGAGACACAGGAGGGGGGAAATGCCTGTGGCGACTACACTACTAGTTAGTACATATATATGTACTTAGTAAACAAAGAAACACTTGACACCTTATGTGGTGACCTGTCACCCCTTGTTTCCTTTTCCTTTTTTTTTTAATTTTCCTTTTCTTTTATTTAGTTTTATTTTTCTTTTCTTTTTCTGTTTCCTTTTTCTATTTCCTTTTTTTCTTTTTCTTTTTTTTCTTTTTCTTTCTTTTTGTTTTTCTTTTTCTCCTTTTTTTTTCTTTTTCTTTTAAGTTTAAATTGCAACTAAATTTAATTTATAAAATAAACTTAAATATAACTTATATAAATAAACTAATTTAGATTTATAAAATAAACTTATTTAAAGTTTATAAGATAAATCAATTTAAGTTTATTAAATAAATTATATTAAAGTCCATTAAATAAATTTTTTTAATTTACTATTTAAACTTTAAGTTTTGCCACTCCCCTGAGCTGTTTAGCTGTATACCCCGCGAACATCTTCTCATACTTGAACAGATAAATATTCAATCCAAGTACGTTCCTCAACTTAACAATCCTTCTATAAATAATACCCAAATTCCTTTCACGAGCTGTTGACGCCTAGTGCAACGGGTCTGGTTCACAGACGACTAACCCCGATTCAAGTCTTCGTATTATAGCCTTGATTAAATTGTTGATTGTAACAACTTTATCGCTTCAGACGCTGACTGTCAATAAACAAATGTACTTGTACTGAATCCTTTATGGTACTTTAGACAATGTCTTCATTAACCTATATCTATACACTCTCTTCAATTCTTCAGATTCCTATGCTTCAAATACTGTCTAATTTCAATCAATGCCAATATACTGAAATCTTCCGGTAGCACTTGTATACTGAATCTTCAACATTTCTGAAACCTTGAAAGTCTTTAACCTTTGTTCTTCACTGAGGCATGATCATATTAATGAACTTTTTTCAGAGACATGTAAACAGACTTCAAGCTTTCTTCTAATCTTCTGATTTTTTATATTTTCCTTGTCTTCATTCTTCCTGATTTCTTGTGTAGACATAGTATTATTAACCTGTCCTGTTCTAGTGTTGTTATTGTGTTGAGTTATCATGTAACCGTTCATACGGCTACGCAGTCTCACCAATAATCTCCCCCTATTTGATTGTTAAACTTAACAAACAAATTAAATAGAGAGGATAAATCAACTAACAACTAGAAAAAATAATGTACCAGGACTTGTAAATCATGCTACTAGTTTTCTGGATCAAAACTGCATTTCCAGATTTCTCGAGTAACTGAAATGAAAGATGATTGTTCCTCTAGCACTGAACTGATCTTCGAGTAGTTTCATCTTCATTTCCTTGGTTCTTCAAATCTCTGCCAGAAAATACTTCTCAGTCTTGAAGTAATCATCAACAGCTTCTTTTGTATAACCACATTTAATGTTGAGAAGCGCATATCTCTCTTGCTTCTCCCCCTATGAGAATCAACTGCTTAAAGAAGATCACCTTCGTTTACCACCTCTCCTGTACAATAGGATCCGCAGATAAAAAACCAATGGTACTCCCCTTTTGGAAAACAGCTTCTCCCCTTATGAACAATAGTGATGAACCAAACCACTTTTTCTGATTACTAGGAAATCACCTTGTGTTTTACCATCTCTCCTGTACAATAGGATCCTTAGTTACAAACAACAATGGTGTGGTGTGGTGTATATGTGCTTTACCTTTTTTTCTCCTCCCTGCTATTTCTCTCCCTTAGTTGAGGAATCCTCCAAACTATTATATAAGCTTTTATTTCCCACTTAGAGAAGGAATGTATGCTATTGTCTGAAGGAGTTCTCATATTTTACTTGGATGGAAAAGAAATAACAAGTCAAAGTCTAATCAACCATGTCCCGTTAAATGCAGCAAGAATGACTTCACTGTTGATCCTCATGTTCACCAATCTTCCCAAGTCCTTATACCTCCCAAATGTGAGATCACCAATTGTTACCAATTGTTAGCTCCCAACTGGTTAGCTCTCAAAGTATTCTAATCCAACCTGTAAATGTTAGGTTTCTAAGAGTTAGGTTCCAATCATAAACAGAATCGAGACTCGGAGTATCAAGAACCAAGTTTAAGGAATGGGAATGGGATATGGTGTTTCTCTTTCTTCCTCACTGTGAGTGTGTGATTCTGTTTTGTGTACCTCACATGTGTTTCACTCTTCTCTCTACTCATGTTTACACTCATTCTCATAAGTTGTTAGGTCACACACACTGTAGAAGGGGGGTTGAATACAGTGTATATCACAATCAAATCGAATTCAAAGAACACAAGTAACAGAAAACAAACTTTATTAAACTCTGTTATAATGTGGAACTGTCCTCTCTCAGTGATGAACAAATATCATGAGAGCTGCTAGGGTTACAATGAATATTATTCTCGATAATGATAACACTATTAGTGTAAACCCTATGTCTGTGTTTATATACTACACAGTTACAAGATGATCACTAATTGATATGGAATATAATTCTACTTCCTAAAATATATCAATCAGTTATCTTTTCTTCCAAGTATTCTATTCTTCATAGAATTCCTTCTTCATGCATATCTCTTCTTGCATTTATCTTGATCTTCTTTCCTTTCAATCAGTCGCCTTCCTTATCTGAAAGTCTCATTATGTCCTGATATTATCTCCTAATAAATATCTCCTGAACCTTAAGTACTGATAACTTAAGTTCGGTCTTCAGTATAAGTGCTGATTTCCAGTTAAGTACTGATTTATCCTGTTTAGGTAAAATCTGAAAACTAAACACAAATCATATTAGACATGACATTATCAAATATATAACAATCTCCCCCAACTTGTAAATTAGAATAATATACAAGTTTAACAAATATTTGATGATGTCAAAAACATTAAGTACAAATGCATGAGAATTTGACTTGATAACTATAACTTACAGTCCTTAAAGCTTTACCAACTTTAACTTCTGATAACAACTTCAGTCTGTATACATATCAGAATTTGAGCAGTTCTAGATCTTGACTTGGCTTCACTTTCTGATCTCTTCAATATCAGGAGTTGTTCTGAGATAGTTTTTTAACAAACATCTCTCAGCATATCTGAGTTCATCAATCATCCTCCTTTTAGCATCTTTAAGCTCTGCAGTATCTTCACCAGTTTGGAAGATAGCATATCTGAGATCATTAATTTTTGCTTTTCTCAACTCCTGATCTAGTCTGATGACATAGGCTTTGTCATACTCTAGATTGAATTCAAGTCCCTTAATACCAAGATATGTTCTGATCTTTGTAGTATTAGGCTTCATATCAACAATATCACCCTTGTGATCTCTATACTTAGGACAGTATGTGTTGTCAGACTTCACAGAATAAAGCTTCTTATGTCTCTGAATTTGAGTCTTCAAATAATTTGCAGCACTTTCTGTTAATCTATTCTTCACTTGAAGTTAGAATAAAACATGTTCTAGTTCCTCAAAATACTTCAGTGGTATAGCATTTTCTCTTATATGGTAAACCCTTCCATCTGTCATGAAATATAACAAGATGTGTTCTTTCAAGAAGGTATGGTAAACCATCTATACAGATTCAAGCTGATTCAATCTTTTAGGAGTTGCTCCGACACCTGGTTCACTTAAGGAAGTTGGATCATTGGTTGTGTTTTGCACTCTTCTTTCATCAGCACTACCCAATCCAGATTTATCTCTTGCTTCCTGTAATAACCCCAATTTTTGGAAATTTTTGAAACCCTTATGAATAGTGTTTTTGCTGAATGAGAAAACTTTTCATGCCACACTATGTAGGGGTTCTGTTATGGATATTCTGAGATTTTATTAGTACTCTATATGGTATATAAGTGTATGTAAAGATCGTCAGAATCCAATTCCGAACACTTTGATTTTTCCCGAAAATCTACCAGATACAGAAAGAATTGAGTATAAGGTAACAGAATAAAAAGGATTTAAATTCAAGGATTATAAGAGAGGATCATGAAAGGAATATAATGTATTGAGAAAGGTTAAAGAAACCTAAGTAATAAGATCCCGGGTATGATCCCTCAAACGATAAATGAAAACGAAAGTTAAGTGAACCGTATAGCAGATCAGCGGTTATTAGGCAAACAATTAGGAGTTAATCAAGGAGGTTAGGGATGATGATGTCATCAAACCAACAAGGTGTGGACAAGTGGAAGCATTATGACATGTGCAAGATGACATAAGCATGACAAGGGGTTTTGTTTTGTTGGTTGATTTTGGGCCATGTAAAATTTACCATGGTAAAAAGCTAAAACATTATCCAAGGCCAAAAAGGAGAAGCAACCAAGCAAATATCATAAAACACAAAAATTAGAAGTTGACTTTCCCATTTCAAGAAGAAAGCTCTCGGCTAAAACAAACCCAGCAACTTCAAACTGCCATATCTCCTTCAATACTCACTCAAATGTTGTGTTCTATAGCTCGTTGGAAAGGTATTGAGATATCCTACAACTCTTGTTCACAAGTCTCTTCCAAATAAGCATGGTAAGACCCTCATTTTTACAGTTATTTAAATCGGACTTTTAGAAACTTCAAAGCCTAACTTTGTGTTCTTGATTTCTTTGGAAAGATCAAGCTTGTAGGAGGCTCCCTAAGGCTTCCTAGCAACTTAACACCTCCCAAGGAAGGTATAAATCTTCACACCCTTTAGTAATAAGTTTGAATGTTGAAGTTTGGAGATGGTTTGGATGGATGAGTAGTAATTTGAATGATAAGCATGATTCGAGCTTAATTGTTAAGTAGTTTAGTTAAAGTTGGAGATGTTATAATATATGATTGGATTGAGATCCTTGAGCTTATTATGACTGAAATCAGTAAGCGCAAAACGAGCGTTAGAGTCTGAGTTGGTTAGAGTATATATTTACAAGTGACTTTGGTTTAATTCCAACTTACTTGTTGTTTATAGGTTACCAGACTCGTCCCGAGCCATTCGTAACCCCCAGTCGCTCAGGCAAGTTTTCTACCCGATATACTGTTGTTGTGATGTAAATATATGTATATGCATTATCTTGTGATAGTGCATGATTGTTATTAGCAAATTTTGCGATATATTGGAGTATGCTGATATGGTATATATGCATGTCTGTTTCGTAATCTGGTTATCTATCTGTTAATTTCAATGCTTATAGTTGCATAATACCTATGCTAGAAATAAGCAAGTAGTTGCGTATACCCTTAGTATAGGGGATAAAAGGTGAACATATTTCTAAACCGGGAGTCGATGTTCCCGAGTATATTATATATATATATATTTATATATATGGATATAGTTTTTAAAACTATGGATCGAATAAGGTTTATTCGATACCTTTATTTTACTTAATTGAATATTAATTTGAGTATTCATTCGAGGGCTTATGACTCAGTTTATTTTATTATTTGAATATTATTTGAATATTCATTCGAGGGCTTATGACTCAGTTTATATTATTATTGAATATTACTTGGATATTCATTTGAGGATGTATGACTCCTTTATTTTATGAATATTATTTATAGTATTCATTCGAGGTATTATGACTCCGCTTATTACTTAATAATATTCTTTATTGTATTAAAGAATAAGGTGTCGATAATCAAACTTACTTTTGATTATTCAAATAAAGATATTACTTTCGTATAAGTATATCTTTGATTATTTGCTATTCATTTCAAGTATAAGTTTTAATACTTCTACTTCAATTATTTTATAAAGATTATTCTTTATGGGAATATTATTTAAATAATAATATTCAGACATTTTCTAAATATTCCGGGGACTGATTTACTTCATTAAATCAGCTTCACTCCAAACATTCTTAAAAATGTTTTGCGAGTCTTCAAAATAATTTTTTTAAAAGTTAGAGCGGATCCCAAAACTCATTTTTTTTTAAGATCCTCCTTTCGAAGGGGATTTAAATACTCGCTCAAAACCTGAGGGATCCGGCTCTGTGGTGTGTTTTATATTCGCAACAAGGTTGCTGTTTTGATAAATGAATTGATTACTTACCCAACACTCGGGAAGTAAAATTCTTGGAACAAGTTAATCCATTAACAGGCATCGCCTGGGAAATATCGGTGAGTTCTCCTTTCCAAATAGATACGACTTCTTGGTGGAGCCGTATCAACAAGTTTCTACTTGGGGAAAGTGGGGACAAGCTTTACGTTTCAGAGTCATGGATTTCATCTGAACTAGGAGTGGCGTAAGTGGCCGAGTAGCGCCGGCCCAGCCTTATTATATTGGCCCAAATGGCCTGGAAGTTCCGCTAAGGCGGTCCATTCCTTAGGAGTTCAGTGTTCGGTTGACAAGTAAATCCGACAGGTTCTCCTCTACATGTAGAAAATGGTGGGGTTGTACTACTACGACTGATCATCGTAAGTTGTCTTCCTGGCGCGGCAAACTCCCGTAATGAGTTCATCATCCAATTGGATAATTTCTGCAACACTACCCAGAGCACTTCGATAGAAAGGCTACGGTTGGGCGATTGTTGAGTGTTGGCAGGGTCAAGTTTTCAAAATGATGTTTATATCAAATGAAGTATCTCTTAACTTCATTTTATTTTGATAATATTTTAAAGATTTAATCTATTCAAATCTTGCCTTATAGTCTCATCTATGTGATGAACTTTTGAAGCTAATTATAACTTGAACGGTGGTAGTTCAAGTAGTATTTGGGAAAGATATAAGTATATTGGGGTATCTTGTAACTTCATCTTTTAAACTTATATCTAATTAATAATTGTCTTATGAATGACAAAGATTTTCAGAAAAACGTTGAGACAAGGTTAGATATATGAGATCACCTTGCAACGATATTTTTTTTATACAGTTATACACTGGGACTTTGTGTATATTGTGCATGGAAGAGGACTTCTAATATTTTGAAAAGTATATATGTATATATATATATACTGAATATTTTGCGACTTCATCGCATTAAGATATCAACTTGGTTCATTTCTTTTGACCAAGACTTTCATGAGTACTATGAGAAGGCTCATATATTGTTAATCATTATACATATTATTTTGGTGGGCTTGCTGCTCACCCTTGCTTTCTTCTTTCATCACACAACATCAGATAGACAAGATGAACCGGACCAAGCTCCCGATTCGCAAGAGGTTAGGAGACGTTCCGCAGTTTTCTAGAAGCACCGATGCCGCCATAGCTGAGGTAGGAACTACCAATAGGCTAGGCTTTCAACTTTTGATGTATCAGATTATGTATATTTATGAATTGTAATAATGGCAAAGAAATGTAAATTTATTCAGAAACCTGTTTAAGGTGTATTGGCATATAATTGTGGAATAAAACGACTTGTGATTATTTTTGGATATTCATCTCTGAGACTATAACTTGTGGTGTGTGTGTTTATTATGGGGTCACAGTACAGAGTAGTTGATTATTTATTAAGATTGGGTGTTGTTAAGGGAAATGGAACTCATGACAACCCGGATCCCCGACCCCGGATTTGGGGGTGTTACAGAAATGGTATCAGAGCCAAGCGTTATAAACCTCAGAGATGATGGGACGTTAAGATAATAAGTTCACTAAGATAATAAGAACTCTTGCCAAGTTCATAGTCGGACTACCTAACGTAGTACTGACAGTTAAAACCCTTATGGGAACCCTTATAAATGTAGCGATAGAAGCGTAGTTCGTTATCGTATATGGTAGCGGGACTCCGAACCCTGAAGTTGAGGAACATCAACGCAATGATGTTTTATTACTAATTGGAGATCAGATTGTGGATCCAATAGAGCGTCCTAACGCAGGACCGGATGATGTTGATATTGAGGATGTAGCGGTTGAGGATGTTGTCCTAGAAGGGATAGTTGCTGAGGAGGATCCCATGGAGGATCCTGACGAGATTGGATAAAGGACCACTGATGAATTGATGACCCTGGTTGGGTCGACTACCAGAGGTAGGATTGGCCGGTCACTACCAGAGGTTCGTTCAAGTTTGTAAAGATAGTAGCCCCTTTAACGCGGCTTACTCGTAAGACTGAGAAGTTTGAATGGACAGAAAAATGCGAGAACAACTTTTAAGAACCGAAGCAAAGGTTGGTGACGTTCCCTATGTTGGCGTTGCCGGATGGAAAATGAGATTTTGTGATTTGTAAGTGACGCTTCGCATAAGGAATTAGGGTGCTTCTTATATAGCACAGCAAGATAATCGCGTCTGCGTCAAGACAATTAAGGGAATTTAAAATTCGATATCCCCACCCATGAGCTTGGGCTCGTGGCAATAGTTTTGCCCTAAAGATTTGAGGCACTACTTGTATGGAGAGAAGTGTGAGATTCACAAACCATAGGAGCTCTAGTACATTCTTACGTAGAAAGAGCTCAACATACGCCAGAGGAGGCGGTTAGAGCTAATCAAGAATTATGATTGGGAGATTCTTTATCATTCGGGGAAAGCCAATATGGTGGCTGATGCCCTTAGTAAAAAGGAGAGACTCAAGATGATAATGTCTTTTGGAGAGTTTATAAGAGATTTTGAGAAAATGGAAATAGTAGTGAAGGTAACCGGAGCCGGTACCGAAAAGCTGTTTGAGATAGCAATACAGCCCGAAGTATTGGAAAAGAACATATTGTGCCAGTAAAAGTGATGAATGAAGGCAGAGAGCCAACAAATAGGTATGAGATTAATACCGAGAGTGATGATAAGGGAATAATGAGGTATTCCTATAGAATTTGGGTTCCAAAGGTTTAAGAGCTTAAAGATGAAATCTTAGATGAAAGCTAGTTTGAGGAATAAGAGTTAGAGCAAACCCTGAACGTGATAGTCAGGGAGGTTGCCACCAAGACAAAAGGAACCCATAACATGATGAAGTGGAAAATGAGGATTTAAATTATGTAAGATGACCCCAATTATGGGGAGTAGGAAGAAATATTTAGACTGAGGAAACAAAAGTCGAGTAAGGACAGGAGACCCGAGATGGTACCCCTATACGGCAATTCATGGACCTGTCTAAAGAGAACTTAGACTATTATCCCCAACCACCACCCTGAGGAGACAGTGCGGTGGGAAATTCTTTCATGACCTTTAAGTCGCTAAGCTCTCAGAGTTCCAAGGAACAAGCTGACCCAGTCGAGGCAAGAGCCTGGCTAAAGGAAATAGATGAATCATTTGAGATTCTAAATGATTGACGAACCACAAAAGACTGTTTTGTCACTTACCCTCCTAAGAGAGAGACCACCCGCTGGTGAAAGGCCAAGGAAGGCACGGAGCAAGAGATTATAATAAACTGATTTAAGTTCAGTCAATTGTTTTCAGGAAAGTACTTCCCAAGGTTATGGAGATAGTGTAAAAGCTTTAGAGCCAGAACAAAGGCAGATGAGTATGATGAATCATGAATCTAAGTTGTAAAAGTTGTCAAGATTCGTTCTGCGGACACGAATCCAGAATGACGGGATGTTTGAAATCAATACTTATGTTGTGCTAGTTCATGAAATAATGATAAGAGAAAGGAAAATAAAAAGAAACTGAAGTGGAAAGGAATATAAAGGCAGTAGAGTTTGAGGAATGATAAGGGAGTTGGGTATGAGGAAACCCTAAAGACTCGTAGAAATAGAAATAGAAAAGTAGGTAATCGTCCGGATGAGAGTGATTCACCATGAGTTAAATTGATGGTTGAAGGTATAAGAGATACATATATTTTATCCCCTGTAAGTTGGGAAGATTCGAGGAAACCTTGAGATAATTCGAAGGATAAATAATGAGACGCGGATAGACTGAGGAGACATGAAAGTAAGAAATTAAGAAAATTGGGTGAAGGAAGTGACCTTCAAGAAGGTAAAGTGTAAGACCGGTGGCATAATACCCAGAAAGGGAGACACCAGATATGAAAGATATCCCAACATTGAGATGACTGTTGAGATAAACAACAAAAGTAAATAAGGAATTATTAAGAAGAAGTTCACGTTGAACATGACCAGTATCTTCCAGAACATCCATGTTATCATTACCAAATCAAGAAAGAAAAGTGGATGACCATTGTTATCTTTTGGAGGCCATATGGATTGACCTCAATTTGAATAAGGATGTTATTGTGAAATTCGGCATATACTATCGAGGTGGGAATGATTGAATAAGACACCCTTATCAGGGATATATGACTTGATTTATCCATGGAAAGATGCATGTACCTTTTAAAGGTGGAATTAAGGATAGAACATCGGTAACTTAAAATGAATCCTAGGGGAATGCATAAAGGTTGGCATTTCACCCTTAATAGGGATAGTATGAGTTTTGACAGTATGAATTGGAAAGGATTAAGGTAACAACAACCTTTAAAGAATCAGTGGAGAAATTTTTTCAAAAGTATATAGACAATGATTCTAGTATTAGTATATGGTATTTTGATATGCCCTGTATCTAGGGAATACAGGAGGAATGATTCAAGGATAACCTTAGAGGTTTTACAAGGAGAAAGGTAATATTCAAAATTCTCAAGAATAGAAATGTTGATAAAGGAAATATGACGTAATTATAATGATGCCAAGTGGGGCACGTGTTAAACCACGAGAAGGTATGGATCGAACCAGTAATGGTCGAAGTTGTTCAGGGCAATTAGGACTTGAGATAAAAAGATGTTCTAATTATGATTGAGAGTCAGTCGTGATAGTGATTAACCTCTAAAGACTGAGGCAATAACTTATGGAAAAATGGTGATATTTTTTTTTTACTCATCAGATTTTAAGGAAAACATCTTCACATAAGCTGTGATTGAAATGAGGTAGAAAATTTATTTGGAGGTGGTTAAAATGACATTGACTGTAAGGAAATTTTACTATCAGGAAAGGCCAAAGAGGTGGCCGACACTTTAAAGGTAAGAGGATAATTATAGGCGCTTGTGCCAAAGGAATACAGTGATGATGGTTAAAGCTATGAAGGTTGTATTATGGTTTGGAAGATTGACATTCCTTCTGATGACTGTGCAATACCCAACCGTAATAGTAGTTGGTAAAGGTTTAATTCGTGTAATCGCCATGAGCGGGCTATCTATCTCAGGAGATACTATCTTGAGATAAGCCAGGACCATGTTTCAAAAAGGACTAGACGAACCATTGAGTTAAGTCTTCTATTTAAGGCATACGAGTAAGAATGGTATTAACCTGCTATCGTTGCTTTGACTGAAACTCTTCTGCAATTTTATCTACTTCATGTCATGAAAGTACGTCAAGTTCAGGAGTGTTCTTCATGAATCATGAACGGTGATCATGTTACCTCCTTAGAAGAATTAGATACGAGATATATGGACTCCGTATGGTTAGCTATTAAGACTTCATGGAAAATGAATGACTACAGTAGGTCAGTGGTGGACCATAGTAATGCAGCAATGATTCTGCGAGTAATGAGCTGATTACAACCGTGAGAGTTGTATTGGAATGGATGTTGAGATTGAGTACCACTAATCGGGTCGTGGTAGTGTATAAGTTATCATTGATAGACTAATTAAGTAGAGTATCTACCTATTGAATATTTATTCCCTCTTATCAATAGAGAGTCGTATTACTATAGGAGGAAGGTTGCGGTGCGAGCATAGAATCCTAGTAACAGTGATATATAGAATGAGATCCCAGATTCGATTTTCGATGTCGAGGGAGTTTCAAAGGTGATTGTGTATAAGCTCGAGGAAGAGCATGGGTCCATAGAATGATGGACGGGATAGCGAAAATATTTAGGAATGTGAAATACGATGCTATAATACTTGATGTTGATATAAATACATATATGTTTTGTTCTCCTATGACAAACCTCTATAGTTCAGGGGTAGATTCCAAGCCAGATATTTTGTGGCAGTATATTTTTATATATATTTACAATTCTCTTCAATTCGTTCTTTTCTCTTCTTTTCATTTCATATAAACTGAGAAGAATAACCCTTCTAGAAGGGGAGGTATTGCCGAATGACTATCTATCTGTGTGATAGAAGCCGAGTAGGATACCAACTATTGTTTAATTGTTTGTCAAGTACTAAAGGCTGGCCACCTTCTGTACTAACTATGCAATGTAACAAGTGTTCATGATCATAGTGATCTCTCAATGAATTCTTTTACTTCTATATGATCAAGCTTTCAAAAATAGAAACAGCTGAAAAAGGAGTAGTAAAGATATGGTGGTATTCGGAATGGAAACACATTCGTGATACTAAGGTTGACGTGGTTACTAAAAGGTTATAGAACGCTAACGAGCAAAGGTATAACCAGTATAATATTAGGAACGGAAGGTAGTAGCGATTACGAACTGGAAAAGAATGGGTATTGAGAAGCAAAAGCTCTAATGCTAAAAGCTATAATGAGAGTTTGTGCAATAGACTTGAAAGAAATTAGAATGATCACTTAACACGGATTGAGTTTTCTTACGACAATAGATCGTATGTCAGGTATCGAGATGTCGTCTTATGAGATCCTTGAGGGAAGACAACGTCGATCTCCCTTATGTTAGGATGAAGTTGTAGAGCGCAAGATGCTCGGACCAGCAGTGGTCCAAAGGACCAAGGATTTAATAGATTTAATCAGAGGACGGCTGGTAGTAGCCCAAGATGGACATAAGAAGTATGTTGATTTGATACGAAAGGACAAAGAATAGGAAGTAGGGGACCTAGTGTTGTTAAAGGTATCCCCTTGGAAACCATTGGAAAGGATTGATGAGATTTGGAAAGAAAGGAAAGCTAAGTCCACAATTTGTCGGACCCTTGGATATATTAAGAAGTATTGGGAAGTTAGCATATGAGCTAGCCTTACCCCAGAACATGTAGCAAGTCATAATGTGTTCCACGTATCAATGTTACGAAAATGTAAATCGGATGCCAGATAAATAAGGGCATATGAGCGCATAGATATGCAACCCGACGTAACCTATATGGAGCAACCAGGAAGGGTTATAGATTGAAAAAAAGAACAATTACTTAGGAAAAGGGTTATCAAACTAGTCAGAGTTTGATGGTAGAACCACAATGTGGGAAAATTTACTCGAGAGTTAGAAAGTGCAATGCTAAGAGAGTATCCCTATTTATTTTCAATTTGATTCCGGGACGGAATCCTTTTAAGGAGGGGAGACTGTAATAACCCCAATTTTTGGAAATTTTTGAAACCCTTATGAATAGTGTTTTTGCTGAATGAGAAAACTTTTCATGCCACACTATGTAGGGGTTCTGTTATGGATATTCTGAGATTTTATTAGTACTCTATATGGTATATAAGTGTATGTAAAGATCGTCAGAATCCAATTCCGAACACTTTGATTTTTCCCGAAAATCTACCAGATACAGAAAGAATTGAGTATAAGGTAACAGAATAAAAAGGATTTAAATTCAAGGATTATAAGAGAGGATCATGAAAGGAATATAATGTATTGAGAAAGGTTAAAGAAACCTAAGTAATAAGATCCCGGGTATGATCCCTCAAACGATAAATGAAAACGAAAGTTAAGTGAACCGTATAGCAGATCAGCGGTCATTAGGCAAACAATTAGGAGTTAATCAAGGAGGTTAGGGATGATGATGTCATCAAACCAACAAGGTGTGGACAAGTGGAAGCATTATGACATGTGCAAGATGACATAAGCATGACAAGGGGTTTTGTTTTGTTGGTTGATTTTAGGCCATGTAAAATTTACCATGGTAAAAAGCTAAAACATTATCCAAGGCCAAAAAGGAGAAGCAACCAAGCAAATATCATAAAACACAAAAATTAGAAGTTGACTTTCCCATTTCAAGAAGAAAGCTCTCGGCTAAAACAAACCCAGCAACTTCAAACTGCCATATCTCCTTCAATACTCACTCAAATGTTGTGTTCTATAGCTCGTTGGAAAGGTATTGAGATATCCTACAACTCTTGTTCACAAGTCTCTTCCAAATAAGCATGGTAAGACCCTCATTTTTACAGTTATTTAAATCGGACTTTTAGAAACTTCAAAGCCTAACTTTGTGTTCTTGATTTCTTTGGAAAGATCAAGCTTGTAGGAGGCTCCCTAAGGCTTCCTAGCAACTTAACACCTCCCAAGGAAGGTATAAATCTTCACACCCTTTAGTAATAAGTTTGAATGTTGAAGTTTGGAGATGGTTTGGATGGATGAGTAGTAATTTGAATGATAAGCATGATTCGAGCTTAATTGTTAAGTAGTTTAGTTAAAGTTGGAGATGTTATAATATATGATTGGATTGAGATCCTTGAGCTTATTATGACTGAAATCAGTAAGCGCAAAACGAGCGTTAGAGTCTGAGTTGGTTAGAGTATAGATTTACAAGTGACTTTGGTTTAATTCCAACTTACTTGTTGTTTATAGGTTACCAGACTCGTCCCGAGCCATTCGTAACCCCCAGTCGCTCAGGCAAGTTTTCTACCCGATATACTGTTGTTGTGATGTAAATATATGTATATGCATTATCTTGTGATAGTGCATGATTGTTATTAGCAAATTTTGCGATATATTGGAGTATGCTGATATGGTATATATGCATGTCTGTTTCGTAATCTGGTTATCTATCTGTTAATTTCAATGCTTATAGTTGCATAATACCTATGCTAGAAATAAGCAAGTAGTTGCGTATACCCTTAGTATAGGGGATAAAAGGTGAACATATTTCTAAACCGGGAGTCGATGTTCCCGAGTATATTATATATATATATATTTATATATATGGATATAGTTTTTAAAACTATGGATCGAATAAGGTTTATTCGATACCTTTATTTTACTTAATTGAATATTAATTTGAGTATTCATTCGAGGGCTTATGACTCAGTTTATTTTATTATTTGAATATTATTTGAATATTCATTCGAGGGCTTATGACTCAGTTTATATTATTATTGAATATTACTTGGATATTCATTTGAGGATGTATGACTCCTTTATTTTATGAATATTATTTATAGTATTCATTCGAGGTATTATGACTCCGCTTATTACTTAATAATATTCTTTATTGTATTAAAGAATAAGGTGTCGATAATCAAACTTACTTTTGATTATTCAAATAAAGATATTACTTTCGTATAAGTATATCTTTGATTATTTGCTATTCATTTCAAGTATAAGTTTTAATACTTCTACTTCAATTATTTTATAAAGATTATTCTTTATGGGAATATTATTTAAATAATAATATTCAGACATTTTCTAAATATTCCGGGGACTGATTTACTTCATTAAATCAGCTTCACTCCAAACATTCTTAAAAATGTTTTGCGAGTCTTCAAAATGATTTTTTTTAAAAGTTAGAGCGGATCCCAAAACTCATTTTTTTTAAGATCCTCCTTTCGAAGGGGATTTAAATACTCGCTCAAAACCTGAGGGATCCGGCTCTGTGGTGTGTTTTATATTCGCAACAAGGTTGCTGTTTTGATAAATGAATTGATTACTTACCCAACACTCGGGAAGTAAAATTCTTGGAACAAGTTAATCCATTAACAGGCATCGCCTGGGAAATATCGGTGAGTTCTCCTTTCCAAATAGATACGACTTCTTGGTGGAGCCGTATCAACAAGTTTCTACTTGGGGAAAGTGGGGACAAGCTTTACGTTTCAGAGTCATGGATTTCATCTGAACTAGGAGTGGCATAAGTGGCCGAGTAGCGCCGGCCCAGCCTTATTATATTGGCCCAAATGGCCTGGAAGTTCCGCTAAGGCGGTCCATTCCTTAGGAGTTCAGTGTTCGGTTGACAAGTAAATCCGACAGGTTCTCCTCTACATGTAGAAAATGGTGGGGTTGTACTACTACGACTGATCATCGTAAGTTGTCTTCCTGGCGCGGCAAACTCCCGTAATGAGTTCATCATCCAATTGGATAATTTCTGCAACACTACCCAGAGCACTTCGATAGAAAGGCTACGGTTGGGCGATTGTTGAGTGTTGGCAGGGTCAAGTTTTCAAAATGATGTTTATATCAAATGAAGTATCTCTTAACTTCATTTTATTTTGATAATATTTTAAAGATTTAATCTATTCAAATCTTGCCTTATAGTCTCATCTATGTGATGAACTTTTGAAGCTAATTATAACTTGAACGGTGGTAGTTCAAGTAGTATTTGGGAAAGATATAAGTATATTGGGGTATCTTGTAACTTCATCTTTTAAACTTATATCTAATTAATAATTGTCTTATGAATGACAAAGATTTTCAGAAAAACGTTGAGACAAGGTTAGATATATGAGATCACCTTGCAACGATATTTTTTTTATACAGTTATACACTGGGACTTTGTGTATATTGTGCATGGAAGAGGACTTCTAATATTTTGAAAAGTATATATGTATATATATATATACTGAATATTTTGCGACTTCATCGCATTAAGATATCAACTTGGTTCATTTCTTTTGACCAAGACTTTCATGAGTACTATGAGAAGGCTCATATATTGTTAATCATTATACATATTATTTTGGTGGGCTTGCTGCTCACCCTTGCTTTCTTCTTTCATCACACAACATCAGATAGACAAGATGAACCGGACCAAGCTCCCGATTCGCAAGAGGTTAGGAGACGTTCCGCAGTTTTCTAGAAGCACTGATGCCGCCATAGCTGAGGTAGGAACTACCAATAGGCTAGGCTTTCAACTTTTGATGTATCAGATTATGTATATTTATGAATTATAATAATGGCAAAGAAATGTAAATTTATTCAGAAACCTGTTTAAGGTGTATTGGCATATAATTGTGGAATAAAACGACTTGTGATTATTTTTGGATATTCATCTCTGAGACTATAACTTGTGGTGTGTGTGTTTATTGTGGGGTCACAGTACAGAGTAGTTGATTATTTATTAAGATTGGGTGTTGTTAAGGGAAATGGAACTCGTGACAACCCGGATCCCCGACCCCGGATTTGGGGGTGTTACACTTCCTTTCCAGCAACCACTCTTACTTCAAAACCACTTGTTGTAGTCTTCAAAGGTTGAGTTTGTTTGGCTTTAGTGAATCCTGGTAGAAGTAACTTTGAGGATTTAACATGAGCAATGTCAGAGGTTTCATTTGACTTATCTTTTGATACCAAGCCAACTTGAGCTATGTCAGAGGTTGCTTGCTTCATAGTTATATCAGAACGAACTATATCTTGACTCTGAACAACTTGAGTCATGTCAAAGGTTATCTTAGAAATCTTCCTTGAAGTCAGAGTAAGATTAGCATCTTCATCAGAAATTTTTTCATCCATAGGAGGCACATAAACCTTTACAGGTTCACCAACTTTTTCTTTGCCCTTGGACCTTGGATCTATCTTTAATTATGATTTAGCCTTAGTTGCCTCAGGATTTACCCTTTCTTTTATCACAATGCCTTTGGTCTTAGGAAGTTTCTTTTTAACAACAGAAGCTTCAGATTTGGAGTTGACTTTTTCTAACTTAAGTCTAGCTTCCTCTTCCTTTAGATTCTCAAAGTCCATTCCTGGATTTTCTTTCAGAAATAACTGTCTTGAAATTTCTTCATCAAGTTCAAAAAGTTCATCAGAACTTATCCTTTTACCAGTATCAGAAGTTATTCTTCTCCCAGTATCAGAACTTGTTCTATGACTCGTAGTTCCAGTTCTACTTGATGAGAGACCTCTACCTTGACCATGACCTCCACCCATTCCAGAGTTTCCCGGGTCATTACCATCATCCTTTCCCTTCAGTGTCTTAACATGTTTGCATTTGGACTTAATTACTTTCTCCCCCTTTTTGGCATCAGCAGGTAAAAGATGAGAGACAAGAAATTCCACTGAGGATTGGATCTCATTGAGTTGATTTTGCTGAGAAGCTTGATTTTCAAAAATTCATCAATCTGAGACTGTTGCTTCTCTTGGGTTTTCTCAATGTTGGTAATTTTGTCAAAGAAAGGTTGGAAAAACCTTTTTTTGTCCAACTTGACAACTGTATCTTGCTGATTTAAGGATTCTTGAATCTTGTCCACCTTGGCCTGAGTTACAGATTGTTGACCTTGAAGGTGCCTTGTACTAAGTGCAGTAACTCTTAGCTGTGTTTTGAAATCATCATTAACTAGCATCTCATCAGCTTTTGCCAAGTGATCAGCAAGAATCTTTTCAGAAGGAACAAAGGTAATTGTGTTCCACTCCTTAGTCCACTCCTTTCCTCTAGGAGTTTCACTCCAAGGTACTGGTGCTTCCCCTGTAACAAACATTTTGACTATCTCAGCTTTTGAAGGAGCTTGTAGAGGTGCATGTCCAGAAGGACCAGCTGCATCAACATTTATATTTGTAGCAGCATTACCAGTATCATCAACATTTGCAGCATCATAACTTATAGAGTCAACATCTTCAGCATCCTCTGATAAAAGAACAGTATGAGAGGTTATGGAGGCTTCAACATCAGCCTCTAAGTGCTGATCTCCAACTATGTTCTGATCAACAACCATATTCTGATGCTCACCTAAAATCTGATCTTCAGTATCTAGATGCAGAGAACATGTTGTAGGCAATTCTGGAATAAAATCAGCATCAGGAATTGGTGTTGTTGGTGGAGTGACTTGAGTTGGTGGAGCTTCTAAGTACAGAACCTCAGGCACAATCAGGTTATGATAATCAATCTCATCACTTGTGCCTGGGTCTTCAGTAGGTACTAGTTGAGTTACAGGAGACACAGGTGGTGTAGATACTTTATCTTGAGCAGTTTCCTGAATGGGTGACAATGGAGGTATAGATGCAGTAGCTTCAGCAAATTCTGGCTCTTTTGAGATCAGAGATTTCTGATCTCCTTCCTTAGCTGCTGCTTCCTCATCCTCTGAAACTGGCTTAGCCCTGTCCATGTGAGCTCTCAGTTTCTTGTATCTCTTTGAAGGTGGAGATACCTTGGGAGTGTTATTCCCAGTGGACTAACAATGAGATTTACAGAAGGGGGGTTGAATGTAAATCTCAAAACTTTTTCAAGTTTTGAGCAGTTTCTAAGGCTAAGTGTTTTTGAGAACAAGTGTGTGAATTGCTTGAAGCTAATACAGACAGATATATATTCAAACACAAATGTATAGAACACAAAGAACTTAAAAACTTTTCTGGTGGATTTGTTGTTCCACCAGAGATGTGTTATTTCAGAAAATCTGTGATTCAAAGAATTAAATCACAGCTGCTTCCTAGTACAAACTAGATGATTTTCTCTCTGGATATTTCTAAACAGCTCAGGAAAATTCTTATCTAATTACTAGCTGCTACTTGGTTTATATATCACCAAGTTTACAAGTGAAGACAAAACTGTAAAATACAAATAAAAAGATTCTTCACATGTCTCTTCTTCATTTCTCTATCAAATGCAATTTAGGCTTGGCTGTAGATCTTTGAATACTTCCTTGTTTGCATCAGAATGGAAATGCTGCATTTTCTTGATTCCTCCTAGAGGCTTCCCCATTCTAGTTTGTCTCTGTCAACTCATGTGCCTCTGTCAGCTTGTGAATTGTCACTATCAACTGCTAATGAACTAAGCATCCGTTGAAGCTTTCATCCGTTGATGCCTTATCCGTTGAGGCTTTATCCGTTGAAGCTTTATCCGTTGATGCATTATCAGTTGAAGTCTTTATCCGTTGAAGCACTTATCCGTTGATGGATATTATCCGTTGAAGCATTAGAGACATCCGTTGAAGATTTGTTTCTTATCCGTTGAAGGTCTTCAATATCCGTTGATACTTCTTCACTTATACAAAATTACAAGGCATGAAATATTTACAATTAGCCCTCCTATTTGCATATCCACTAGTAGTCAACATGACTGATAATTTCCTACAACATCTAAGAATTACAACTTGAATCCAGAGAATGAAATGTGCTACAATACTAAACTTATTGCTAAGTAAAGCTACTCCTTCAACGGATAACCAAGATGGTCTTTTCCGTTGAGGCTACAAACACTAGATTTCTACTTAAGTGTTTTGTTTAACTTATCATCAAACTAATACACATATTCCTAACAATCTCCCCCTATTTATGTCTACTAGAACTGTAGGCATAAATTTGGGTTTAGCTTGATGATAACAAAACACTTGACAAATATATAAACTGTGTATGTTGAGATGGAATTGAAGAATTATATTGTTTCCAAGGGTGCTCCTTTAGCCTGAGTAGATTAGTTTCTTTTCCTTTGATTCCTTATTTTCTTTCCTAGCCTCCTGTCATTCTCCTCTATTTGAAGTTGAAGTTGTCTGTAGAATTCAGCTTCATCTTCTTCATTGATGTCCAACTTAGATTGCATATCCTTGAGAGTTTCATTACTGGCAATCTTGAGCTGATCTTCAATTCTGAAAAATCTTCTGACTCCTTTGTTATCTCTAAACTCCATCAACCAATGAGGTGATTTGTGAACTGTAGTTCCTCTTTCTTGAATGAGTAATATTCTAGGCAAGGCATTGGGCTCCCACCAAGTTTTCCTTATGTTGGCAATCTTGTTGAGAATCTTAGTCTTGGCAGTCCTGGTAAAGCCAGAATCCCTTTGTATGGCTGAGTAGACTCTAATCAAGGTAGAGTAGCCTTCATTCAGAATCCTGTAGAGAGGCCAAGTTTTTTCCCCATCTCCTTTTTATTTGAACACTAGTCTTTCTGGTAGCTGTCTGTAGGCAACTATTCTCCTTACTTCCTCCAGCTCATCCAGATAGAGTTCAATGTCTGAAAATTCTTTTATGTCACAGATGTGAACATAATCATCCTTAGAGGCTTGAGGCTTAGGCTTAGGCTTCTGTGTGAATTTGATTGAGGCTTTAGAGGGTGTTGATTTGATTCTTCTTTTCTGCTTCTTTGATGGTGGAGAAGAGGTTAGGAAGGTGGGCAATTTGATGGTGTCTCAATCAATTGGTTCCTCCTTGGGAATGATTGTTTCACCATGAATGTTCATGAAGGGATCAGGCACAATGGGTTCAGGAATAGAGGGTAGTGGTTTGGATTTTGATTGGGTTTCTTCAGTCTTATCTACCATCTTTCTCTTTGCATTGGCCTTCTTTCTGTTCCCTTTCTGCCATTCTTCTCTTTCCTTACTTCTCTCTTCCATATCAGTATCAACCATGTCCCCCATAGCTTCATCTTCACTTTTGTCTTCAATTTCTTTTTGTTCTTCAGCCTGACTTGACTTTAGCTATTTGGCTTCTTCCTTCAACCTTCTGGTTTCTTCCCTCTTGGCTATTGAGAATTTGGGATGTCCTTGCATCACACATATGCTCTTTCCCTCTCTGAAGATAATAGCCATGTTCCTCCTTACAGCCACATCCATGGTCTCTTTGTGCTTTGTGATACTTCTACCCATAAGCTTGTCTTCATCAGGCTTTGGAAGAGGAAAATCCACTTCTTTCAGAGGATTATTTGTAGAGTCCTTAATGGATCTGTTGTTGGGCTTGAGAACCATAGATTTCAGATCCTTGGAAGAAGTCTCTCCAACCTTATTCCTCCCTACTGGCTTGAGCTCCATAATAATTGATTCCACTTTTGTGCTATGCTTCACAGATTATGATTGAGAAGTTATAGAACCAAAAATTTGTTGCATCTTTTTATCAATCTTCTTCCTTTGCTCTTTGACTTGCAATTCAGCTGCTGCTATCTAGATTAGATCAATTCCATCAAGCTTTCCTTTGATTTGAATAATTGGAGAAGTGGTGATGGCAGGAACTAGCACTTGAGAAATTTGAACTGTTGTTGATGGCTCTCCTTCCCCTTCCCCTTTATTCTCCCCCTTTTTGTTATCATCAAGGGTAGGAGTCAAGCCTTGTGCATTTTCCAGCTGCATGAGTAGATTTGTTTGAGTTTGTTGATTCTGAAGAATGGTGACCATAGAGTCTTCAATGATCTGAATTCTGGATTCCAATTTGGCCAGTCTCTTGTCAGCATCAAATTCTTTCCTCAGTCTCCCCAGCAAATCTTGCATAGTACCATAAGGTATGACTGAATCCAACTTCTCAGCATTGTAGGATTTCAGATCAGCAATGTCCTGCTTGAGCTCATCCACACTTAGATTCTGTCTGAAGTGCTGCAACTGCAAGAGATGCAGAGATTCCAGATGAGCTTGAAGAATTGCCTTGGTACCAGCATCTGTAGTCTCCTGAAGGGCCTTCTGAATTGTCATGACTTGTCTAACCAAAGTGACACCAAACTCTCCTGGTGTTGATGCTTTTGCCCATGCCCATTCAGGAAGATCTGGAATAGAACTTGGGCCTGCTACTCCCCCTAAGTTTATGCTCTCATCCAAAGAATCAGAGTCATCATCATTAGAATTTACTCCAAATTCTTCAGATGGCTCACCAGCTTGAGAAGGCAGCTTGTTAACAGCACCTTTGTCTCTGAGAAGAGATTCTGAAGTGTGTACAATGTTTAATGTATGTTCTGCCTCCACATTGCCCTGAGCAGCCAATAATTGATAGGCTGAAACAGGATGAGTAAAAGTGTCAGCATCCAAGGAAATGTTATCAATTACAGCTTTGTAATGTTGCTGAAATTGTCTTTCCTTTTCTGTATCATCCACTTTCATTGACTCACTAGCAATGGCTGGATCCACCCTTATAGCTTCTGTACCTGCCTTTCTCTCATTTTCTCTATTTTCTTGCATCAGGGGCTCCCCCTGGCTCACACACACCCTCACACCCTCACCCTCACCTTCTAAGGTGGCACTCCACTCACTCACTTTTGCCATGCTGGAAGAAATAGCATGCATATCGTGACTCTCAACCTCTCCTTTTGCCTGGGAGCAACCTAGCCTCTCACTCAAAAGATCACTCCCTTCCCTCAAACCTAAAAATGATTGTACAGTAACCATGTCCTCTACAGTTGGAATTATTTCTGTTATGTGTGTAGAGACCATCAACGGATCGGGAGTATCCGTTGAAGTGGAAACTGATGGTATCAACGGATAACTGATGTTAAGCATATCCGTTGAAGAACAACCACTTATCAACGGATGAGAGATATCCGTTGAAGAAGGAAAAGATGGAGATATATAAAGTGACATAATTGTTGAATCTGTGTGAATTGATTTTAAGTGTGGTGACACAGATTCTTCAACTACATCTGAAAGAATTGGCTGATGATCCAACAAATCATCTAAAAGATGATGATCATCAGGTTTTGAGTGGGGCTCCTCCCTGAGTTTTAATGAGGGAGAATCAGGAATTGATGTGAATATCATATCCACATCCAGAGAGGGTGATGGAGAGTTTGATGATTGGTGTGTTTCTATTATGAGAGAATGGGGATGTGACTCCACTTTCTGGAATCACATCAAGCTGAATTTGAGAAGGCTCAGATACAGGTGGATGTATCTATGCTGTGTGTGCCCCTTGTGTGGAAACTAGGGTCTTGGCCTTCTTCTTCCTTGAAAAGGCTTTAATTGGTGAATGTGTGGCTTCAGTGTCCCTCCCACTTTTGGTATGTGTCCCTGGTTGGGGACTATTTTCAATAGTTGCACCCTTTTGGGGATGCAACTAGGGATGTGTTTGACTCCCTTTGAACCACCACAGTCTTTTGAGAGACTGTGGCTTGGCTGGCTTGGGTACCACTCACCTCTCCCACCTTATCCTGGGGGGTTTCTTGATGTTCACCCCTCCCCTCACCACTTACACCCTGTTCACTCCCTTCAGGGTTTATGGTAGCTGTTACAACAGTTGTCTTTTGAGAAACAACATAGGTAGTTTTCTTTGACTTGAGTTTTGAAACTTTAATTTTGGTGGCTTTGGTAGGAACCTGTTTGGACAAAGACACATATTCCATTTCCACACTGGAAGACAATGAAACAATGGGGTTGGAAATAGTAGGAGTTATAGAAGTGTTTACCTCACTTACTTGTGGTGCA
Organism: Apium graveolens; assembly: GCF_009905375.1. NCBI lineage: Eukaryota > Viridiplantae > Streptophyta > Magnoliopsida > Apiales > Apiaceae > Apium > Apium graveolens. The sequence continues at coordinate 40,838,771 of NC_133653.1, forward strand.
TTCATGATTGGCAAATATACCAATGGCACCTGGCTGTTGAGGTTCATTCTCAAAAGGTCTGCAAGGATCTTTTTCTCTTGTGCCCAGCATTTGAGTTTATTATTCTCATTTGATATAACCAATCCTTCAGCAACATGGTTAGCCAATAACATAAAAAATCTAGCATAGTAGATGTTATGTGGTCTATTAGCTTTGTTACCTAATCTGGAACCTAATTCTAGCATGACACAGTTGCTAAAATTAAAGTACCTATCAGAAACTAGCATATAAAGCATATTAACAAGAGATGAAGTTATGGCATCAAAATTGCTAATCTTCCCAGAGAAAACCTTAATAAAGGCATCTCCAAGAAAACTCCATTCTTTCCTAAGGCCTTTCCTTCTAATGCTACCTAAACTAGCAGAATCAAAAGCATAGCCTATGGAATCTAACATAGCAGATACATCTTTATCAGTGTGTGGTGTTATGGCATTATTCTCAGGCAACTTAAAGCAAGACTGTATATCTAACTTGCTCAGTGCCTTCACAGATAAGCTGCACAGTATCCCAAATTTCCTTAGCAGTTTGGCTGTTGATGACATTGTCAAACATATCTTGATCCAGGCCATTCAATAGAATGTTCATGGCTTTCTTGTCCTTGTGGACCTCTTCAATATCTTCAACAGTCCATTCTGCCTTTGGCTTGGGAATAGACTGTCCAACAGCAACTGTTGCAGTAGCAGCTCTTGCCACCTTGTGTGGGATGTGAGGACCATTCTCAATGCAGTTAATGTAGCTTTCATCTTGAGAGAGAAGATGTAAATGCATCTTCACCTTCTAGTGATGATAGTTATCTCTTTCCAGGATTGGAATCTTTACACCAATATCCTTCTTACTCATGATGTTAGCAGAATAGATCTTTAAACTCTTTGTATGTAAGAGCTTGCTCTGATACCAATTGTTATTCCCAGTGGACTAACAATGAGATTTACAGAAGGGGGTTGAATGTAAATCTCAAAACTTTTTCAAGTTTTGAGCAGTTTCAAAGGCTAAGTGTTTTTGAGAACAAGTGCGTGAATTGCTTGAAGCTAATACAGACAGATATATATTCAAACACAAATGTAAAGAACACAAAGAACTTAAAAAAATTTCTGGTAGATTTGTTGTTCCACCAGAGATGTGTTATTTCAGAAAATCTGTGATTCAAAGAATTAAATCACAGTTGCTTCCTAGTACAAACTAGATGATTTTCTCTCTGGATATTTCTAAACAGCTCAGGAAAATTCTTATCTAATTACTAGCTGCTACTTGGTTTATATATCACCAAGTTTACAAGTGAAGACAAAACTGTAAAATACAATTAAAAAGATTCTTCACATGTCTCTTCTTCATTTCTCTATCAAATGCAATTTAGGCTTGGATGTAGATCTTTGAATACTTCCTTGTTTGTATCAGAATGGAAATGCTGCATTTTCTTGATTCCTCCTAGAGGCTTCCACAATCCAGTTTGTCTCTGTCAACCCATGTGCCTCTGTCAGCTTGTAAATTGTCACTCTCAACTGCTAATGAACTAAGCATCCGTTGAAGCTTTCATCCGTTGATGCCTTATCCGTTGAGGCTTTATCCGTTGAAGCTTTATCCGTTGATGCATTATCAGTTGAAGTCTTTATCCATTGAAGCACTTATCCGTTGATGGATATTATCCGTTGAAGCATTAGAGACATCCGTTGAAGCTTTGTTTCTTATCCGTTGAAGGTCTTCAATATCCGTTGATACTTCTTCACTTATACAAAATTACAAGGCATGAAATATTTACAATTAGCCCTCCTATTTGCATATCCACTAGTAGTCAACATGACTGATAATTTCCTACAACATCTAAGAATTACAACTTGAATCCAGAGAATTAAATGTGCTACAATACTAAACTTATTGTTAAGTAAAGCTACTCCTTCAACGGATAGCCAAGATGGTCTTATCCGTTGAGGCTACAAACACTAGATTTCTACTTATGAAAAATCGTCAGTAGATGAGAGAGAATAAAAGTAAAAAGAGAGTGATAAAATATGAAAGTAAATAAAAGATTTTACAATCTTTTCTCTCTTTTACTTATACACGGGAGAAAAAGTAACCGTTGAGACACCTGTCAGACATGCAGCAGTAAAAGATAATTAATGGGCACGGGTATTCAGTAATCATTACTTATCGCATGCAGTTTTTCAAGGAGAAAAACCGTCCCACTAACCAAGTAATCCCATTAATCAAGGATGTTCAGTTTTATTTTAAATTTTAAAACTGTTCCCACTTAATAAATTATTATTACTGCTCTATCAATATTCTGTAAAAATATAACCAGGGAGATAATGACCAAAAATAAACCAAGTAAACAAATACGGCCACGTCAGAATATGAACTTGATTTGTATCAGAATTTATAAGGTCATCAGAATATGGTTAGTATCAGGATTTAAAAAAAATCATCAGAATATGAAACGACTCAGAGACAAAATCTTGCACAAAAGAGAAAATTTTATTAATATATTAAGCAAATACATTTCATTAAACTTAAATTACATGCATCAAATTATAAGATTGTTCTAAGCTACGAATCCTAACATCAACAGCTTTAGTCCTAGTCTAAGAAGACTAACAAAGCTGACGGTGAAGAGAAACAGATAGCTGCAATTATTTCTTCTTCCTACTCTCAACAAAGAGAACAGCAAGACGAATGATTTGCTCCTACTGTCGGAGAGCTTCTCTCCTTTCCATATAGAAGAATAAGAGGTCTGTGAGAACCTCTTGGGGAACTGAGTCCCAGATTTCATCAGGAATGGCAGTGACATGCCACTCCTGCTGCCACTCAGTACACCTCAACTCGATAGTGAAAGTGTCATAGTTCAGAACTAAGTTGAAACGAACCATGTTTTTTATGAGAAAAAAATGAGTTTAAGAGAAAATGAGAGATGTGTTGGCTGGAATGAGGTGTTGGTTTATATAACCAATAGAATACCAAGAGACGTAAGGAAAATTGAATGGTTACAGGTAGAAATAATTCTACCTTGTTTTCCTAGACTGATGAGTAATTATGACAGCCATTGGAAGCTTAAACAGGAGTTAATGAGCACACTGAACCAGTAAATAAATTACCATCCATTTATGAGTACCACTAACCCAAATTATGTTGACTGTTAATATCTCACCCAAATATATTCTGATTTAAAATAAGACTGTTTCATATTTTAACCACAAATAAGTCAAGTAAAGAATCAGAATTTAATATCAGAACTTAGACTTATATCAGAACTTAACAGTCATCAGAACATGATTCCTTAACTCGAAAAGTGAATGCCTATTTCTGTAATTCTTCACACAAATTCTGATTTCGTTTCTTCATCATCAGAACTTCCATCATTACTTGTCCTCAGAATTTATGCAACTGACACTTAAACGTTCATCTAAAACAACATTTATCACCATAGTAATTTTCATCATTCATATGGAGTGTATGTGTGTGCAGTAAGCTAAATATCAGATAAAGATTAAAGTCTAATTCACTTCAGTACATCTTAGAAATAAGGCATAACTAAGAACTTTTCTCAAAATCTGTCATGATTCTGAAGTCTACTTTAGAATGAGTTCATGCATGTATCCACCTCAACTGTTTTGTGCTCATTTTATGCATCTTTTGAAATTCCATTTTACAGTGGCTTCTCAGTGTAAGTGAGTCACAACTGCTTATTAGAATTTATGCTATTATCAGAGTATTTCTCCAGTAATCATAGAGTGTGAAAAGTCATCAAGAAAATATTTATTGTGCTTTTCTAATGCATATTACTTAATACCGGTAATGCACTTGGGTCGTCCCTTCCACATTTTTACTCTAGATCTCAAAGGAGTACCTAATTTTTATTCCTTTTTCTTTTTCTTTTGATAAGTGAGGTTTATCAGCACTTAGTACATCCATCAGTTTTACTAACATCAGAACTTAACAGATAAGAAGCACTATTCCAGTTTGTGACTTAGTAATAAGATACACAAAGTAAACTTCAACTAAGCTCAATATCAGAATTTTCTTGTGGTAAAAGATTTCCACATAAACAATTACTTCAAACATGGGATCTTTAGTATATTAAAGACTACTATGTCAGCATCTAGCATAGTTATCCTCATTGGATTGAATAGTCACAGAAACATTCATATCAATATCAGAGTGTAGAAATTCACATCAGACAACAATCAGTACTTAAGTAATTTTCAATTTAGCACAGAATACATAAAGATAGTAATATCTGTAAATACTGATCATAAAGTCTGATGAAACAGAATCATAAACTAAGCAGACTTAGAGAAAGAACCTGAAACCATTCCAAGTTCATTTACCAATCTTGTAAAAGTAGCTTCACACAGTGGTTTTGTGAAGATATCTGCTAGTTGTTGATCTGTTGGAACAAAGTGCAATTCCACTGTACCTTCATCCACATGTTTCCTTATGAAGTGGTACCTAATTCTGATGTGCTTGGTCATTGAGTGTTGAACTGGATTACCTGTCATAGCAATAGCACTTTGATTATCACAGTAAATAGGGATTTTAAAATATGTTAACCCTTAATCCAGTAACTGATTCTTCATCCAAAGAATCTGTGCACAACAGCTTCCTGCAGCAATATACTCTGCTTCTGTAGTTGATGTGGAAATTGACTTTTGTTTCTTGCTAAACCAAGAAACCAATCTGCCTCCAAGAAATTGGCAGCTTCCACTTGTGCTTTTCCAGTCAATTTTGCATCCTGCAAAATCTGCATCTGAGTAACCTATTAGTTTAAAGTCTGATTCTCTAGGATACCACAATCCCAGATCAGCTGTACCCTTAAGGTACTTGAAAATTCTTTTCACAGCTATTAAGTGAGGTTCTCTTGGATCTGCTTGAAATCTTGCACAAAGACAAGTAGCATACATGATATCAGGTCTACTAGCAGTTAGATAGAGTAATGAGCCAATCATACCTATGTAATCAGTAATATCTACTGATGTACCAGTATCCTTATCAAATTTTGTTGCAGTGGCCATGGGAGTGGATGCACTTGAACAATCTTGCATTCCAAATTTCTTTAGCAAATTTCTGCTGTACTTGGATTGACAAATAAAAGTGCCTTCTTCATTCTGCTTGACTTGAAGGCCCAGAAAATAGCTAAGTTCCCCCATTATACTCATTTGATATCTTGACTGCATCAATTTGGCAAACTTCTTGCAAAGTCTGTCATTTGTAGAACCAAAAATGATATCATCAACATATATCTGCACCAAAAGTAAGTCATTTCCATGGTTGAGGTAGAATAGTATTTTGTCAATAGTCCCTCTGTTAAATCCACTTTCCAGAAGAAACTGAACTAAAGTCTCACACCGTGTTCTTGGAGCTTGCTTAAGGCCATAAAGTGCTTTATCAAGCCTGTAGACATGATTTGGAAATTTGGAATCTACAAAGCCTGGAGGTTGTTCAACATATACTTCATCTTCCAATTCTCCATTGAGAAAAGCACTTTTCACATCCATTTGAAAGACTGTAAACTTTTTGTGAGCAGCATAAGCCAAAAATATCCTTATGGCTTCCAATCTAGCAACTGGTGCAAATGTTTCATCATAATCAATTCCCTCATGTTGAGAATATCCTTTTGCAACCAGCCTTGCTTTATTCCTAGTAATTAAGCCATCACTATCAGTTTTATCTCCGAACACCCACTTTGTACCAATAACAGATTTGTTCTTTGGTCTTGGCACTAGGGTCCAGACTTTATTTCTTTCAAATTCATTTAACTCTTCCTGCATTGCTTGCACCCAATCAGCATCTTGAAGAGCTTCTTCCACTTTCTTTGGTTTAGTCTGAGAAAGAAAAGAATTATAGAGACATTCACTTAAAGTAGATGTTCTAGTTCTGACACCTGCATCAGGATTTCCAATTATTAAATCAGGTGTATGTGATTTAGTCCACTTCCTTGCAAATGGAAGGTTTTCTCTAGAACTGGATGCTCCCCCATGATCCATGATGTCTTCATCAACATTTTCTGATGCTCCCCCTGAAACTATACTCTCTGAGTTGGATCCTTCAGAATTTAACTTTTCAGAATTATCAGAAGTCGGCTTATCAGAACTTGATGAATCAGAACTTGAAGAGCCAGTAGTATGTTCTGATGCTTCTTGAAATGTGGTTGTATTTTTAGTATGCTCCCCCTGCACAGGTGCATCTTCATTTGGCGTAGTCACCACAGTTTCAATAACATCAGAGTTTAATCCATCAGAGTTTGCAGTATCAAGATTTAGACTTTCAGGATTTAGAGTATCAGAATTTAAGTCTTCATTTTCAAATCTCAGCTGATCATGATCATTGAAATCTTCAAGTCCAGTAATCTTCTTATCATCAAAGGAGACATTGATAGATTCTATGACCACCCTCGTTCTTAAATTGTAGACTTTGAAGGCTTTTGTGGAAAGTGGATATCCAACAAAAATTCCTTCATCAGCTTTTAAATCAAATTTGGATAGTTTTTCAGGATGAGTCTTAAGAACAAAACACTTGCATCCAAATACATGAAAATACTTCAGATTTGGCTTCTTTTTCTTCACCATCTCATATGGTGTCTTTCCATGCTTGTTAATGAGTGTTGCATTCTGAGTAAAACAAGCAGTATGCACATCTTCAGCCCAAAAATAGGTTGGTAGCTTTGCTTCATCAAGCATTATTCGTGCAGCTTCAATAATAGTTCTATTCTTTCTTTCAACAACTCCATTTTGCTGTGGAGTTCCAGGAGCAGAAAATTCCTGCTTGATTCCATGGTCTTTGCAGAACTCTTCCATAATCAAATTCTTAAACTCAGTGCCATTATCAATTCTTATGATCTTCACTGAGTCTTTGACCAATTTATCAAGTTGCTTGACCTGATCAATCAAGATAGATGCAGTTTCACTTTTTGTGTGCAAGAAATTCACCCATGTGTATCTGGTGAACTCATCCACTATGACCATAGCATATTTCTTCTTTGCAATAGACATAACATTCACTTGACCAAATAGATCTACATGTAGTAGGTGATAAGGCTCAAGAATTGATGATTTAGTCTTGCTCTTGAATGAAGATTTTCTTTGTTTTGCCTTCTGACATGAATCACAAAGGCTATCAGGAGCAAATACTGATTTTGGCAGTCCTCTCACAAGATCTTTCTTGACTAATTCATTTATATTGTTGAAATTTAAATGAGAGAGTTTCTTGTGCCAATCCCAGCTTTTTTTAATTGATGCTCTACTCAATAGACAGATTACAGAACCATCAGTACTTGTTAAAAGCCTGGCTTCATAAATGTTACCATGCCAGTATCCTTTCAGAACAACTTTTCCTATAGATTTTCTTACAACTTCACAGTGTTTTTCAAAGAAATCCACATGATAACCTCTATCACAGATTTGACTAACACTCAGCAGATTGTGTTTAAATCCTGAGACCAGAGCTACTTCTTTAATGATGACATTCCCAAGATTGATATTGCCATATCCCAGTATTTTTCCAATGTTTCCATCTCCATAAAAAACACTTGGGTCAGCTTTTTCCACAAAGTCTGATAGCAGGGCTTTATTTCCAGTCATATGTCCTGAACATCCACTGTCCAGAACTAGGATGTTTTTCCTGTTGCCCTGCAATCACAAAGACCACTAATGATTAGTTTTAAGGACCCAGACTTGCTTGGATCCTTTGGCCTTATTAAGTTTGTTAACATTTGCAGCGGATTTAGCATCAGAGTTTATGTTAACATTTTTCTTATCAGTATTTACACTATCAGACTTTGTATCAGTACTTACACTAGAAGGAACAATGCTAACTTTCTTTAAAGAAGGTTTTATTTGATAATAATCATAGTACAAACTATGATATTCCTTACAAGTATAAATAGAATGCCATAAACTACCACAATGAAAACAAGGATTTTGTGGCCTATATCTAACAGACTGACTCTTAACTCCTGACTTTGAAGGTAAGGAGTTTATATTCTTATTCTTCCTGCAAAAAGAAGCCAGATGGTTAGAACTTCCACAGTTATGACATGTTTTTCTAGGAGCATTAGGAATAGGCTTATAATCATTGCTTTTATTCACACCTTCCTTTCCATTCCTATTTTTCCTAGGTGACTTTACCTTGTTTACATTTTTAACATCTTTCAGCTTATGCTTAAGCTGCTTCTTTGTCATTAAGCCTACGTTAACTTCAGTTGGCTTTTCCTGTTATAGTTTCTCAGAAGTTAATTCCTCTTTAACTTCTGATTTCTCAGTATCAGACTTTACATCTATAAACTTAACAGGTTTTACCTTTGGCTTTTGTTTAACAACTATAGGCTTAATTTATACAGTTCCTTTATCATTCTTATCATCTCCATAACCTAAGCCCTCTTTCCAGTTTCCACTACTTAACAAATTCTGAGTTGTTCTGCCAGAGTTAGTCCAAGTTTTGATAATCTCTCTTTCCTTTTCTAACTCAGTTTTTAGAGATTCATTCATTTTAAGTACTTCATCCCTAACATAGAAAGCATCATCTCTATCTTTCTGAGTTTGATGGAACATGACTTAACTCTTTTTCTAAATAATCATTCCTCTTTTTACAAGCAAGATTTTCAGAATTTAATCTTTCACATGTTAAAGTTTGATCTCTATAACTCATGAACATGGTTTTAAGATATCTTCTCAACTCATTAATGTCATCAGTATGAAAGGCATAAGTAGTTTGAGGTACCTTTAACTCAGCAGCTTCAGAACTGCTATCAGCATTTGCCATCAAGGCATAGTTCTCCTCACTTTCAGAATCTGAAGTGTCTGTCCAGCTTTTCTTCTTTGTGACAAGAGCCTTGCCTTTGTCACTCTTCACTTTCTTGCAATCAGGAGATATGTGGCCTTTCTCACCACAGTTGTAGTATTTGACATTTGTGTAATCTCCTCTGTCAGACTTCCCTCATTTGCCTTCAGTTTTTCTGAAATTCTTCTTATCAGAACTTGCACCTTTCCTGGAAAACTTCTTTCCCTTCCTGAATTTTCTGTATGCAATTCTTCTGATTCCTTTCACCATAAGAGCACACAGCTTCATCATCTCTTCATCAGCATCCATCTCAGGCAAGCTTTCAGTTTCTGAGTCATCATCACTATCAGAACTTGATGACTCAGTATTAGACTTTATGAAGAGCGCTTTTCCCTTGCTTTTCCTTGAGGTAGCTGCTTTGGGGGATTCTTCCTCAGCCTTAAGAGCAACTGTCCTTGACTTTCCTCCTTTCCTCTTGCTTCTTTGTTCCATCTCAAGTTCATGAGTCTTGAGCATCCCATAAATTTCATCAAGAGTTGTTTCTTCAAGATTATAGTTGTCTCTTATAATTGTGGTCTTCTAATCCCAACTTTCAGGAAGAGCTAACAGGAATTTAAGATTTGAATCTTCAAGATCATACTCCTTATCAACTAGTGACAAATCATTCAAGAGTTTGACAAATCTGTCATATAAATCAGTCAATGACTCATTAGGCTTTGAGTCAAAGTGTTCATACTCTTGAGTGAGTATAGTCTTCCTGTTCTTCTTAATCGAATCCGTTCCCTGGCATCTTGTCTCCAAGGAATCCCATATCTCCTTCGCAGTCTTGCAGTTAATTACCCAATTTGACATTACATTATCAATGGCACTATGCAGCAAGTGTCGTACCTTAGCATCCTTTGCAATTGATGCGATATCTTAAGCAGTGTAATGAATCTTCTCCTTTGGTACAGACTTTGCTGCTTCGCCTGCAACTACAACAACGAGTTTGGTTGGCTTGTGAGGTCCTTCATTGATTCTGTCAAGATATTCTGGATCTGTAGCTTCCAGAAACATAGTCATCCTCACCTTCCATATGGGGTATTCAGATGGTTTCAGTATGGGAACTCTGATAGCCTCATATCGACTATGGATTTGAGTCTTTGGAGGTTCTTCAGTTTTGGTGGGCTTGGTTAGAGTTTCTGCTTCGGACATGATTGTTTTTGGATCTTAAACTGTTTGTGTGTTAACAGATAGGCTCTGATACCACTTGTTAGGTCACACACACTGTAGAAGAGGGGTTGAATACAGTGTATATCACAATCAAATCGAATTCAAAGAACACAAGTAACAGAAAACAAACTTTATTAAACTCTGTTACAATGTGGAACTGTCCTCTCTCAGTGATGAACAAATATCACGAGAGCTGCTAGGGTTACAATGAATATTATTCTCGATAATGATAATACTATTAGTGTAAACCCTATGTCTGTGTTTATATACTACACAGTTACAAGATAATCACTAATTGATATGAAATATAATTCTGCTTCCTAAAATATATCAATCAGTTATCTTTTCTTCCAAGTATTCTATTCTTCATAAAATTCCTTCTTCATGCATATATCTTCTTGCATTTGTCTTGATCTTCTTTCCTTTCAATCAGACGCCTTCCTTATCTGAAAGTCTCCTTAAGTCCTGATATTATCTCCTGATAAATATCTCCTGAACCTTAAGTACTGATAACTTAAGTTATGTCTTCAGTATAAGTGCTGATTTCCAGTTAAGTACTGATTTGTCCTATTTAAGTAAGATCTGAAAACTAAACACAAATCATATTAGACATGACATTATCAAATATATCTAACATAAGTGTATCACTCCTCTCATAGCTCCAAAATCCAGTTGTACCTGCAAGTAAAATCACCTTAGCCATCCTTAAGGAGGTCGCAAGTAGTGCAATGGGAGTTTGCAAATCCCCATACTTGTTAGACTCATCAGATGAATCTGAGTCATAATCTGTTAGGTATGAATACAACACAGAGGGGAGTGAATGTGTTTTGGCTTAAATGTTTGATTTTCGATCGACTTAGGCTTTAGTAGTTGGTTGTTGTTAATGATTTAGTAGAATGGATGTTAAACATAAATAGCTAAGCAAATATGTAAAACAAAGATCTTCAAAACTCACTTAATTTTATATTAAAAATCAAGCAGTGTTTTGCTACAAAATCTCTAAGTTCTTATTTTAGAACTTAGCTTCTTTCTTGAGAGAGAACACACAATTTTTCTAATCTGATTGTTCTCTTTTTTTTTAACTAGAGGACCAGTGTTAACATTATAACTCAGTTAACTGCTGGTTTACATGGTGGATAATAAACATGCTATTAGCTTTTCTAAACTGTCACTTGTCATTTCTATTTAAAGAAAAGCAAATCTTCCATTTCTGGCTTAGCATATCTTTAGCTTCCCATGATTACTTTAATCTCCTATGTCAGTTAATCTTTGTCGTTGATCTTGCACATCTCTCAAGCTGCTTTTTATAGACTTGTCAATCCACCTGTGTAAATTATTTGTTGATTTGCAACCTTGGATATTGAACTGTTCTGCAATTCTGTACTTAGAGAAATTTCTTCACTTCGAGATCTCCAATTAAGCCGTAGAGAACTCGACATCTCGATAGGCATGTTGGCTTATCGATATCTCTGAAACTTCATTGTTGCGTAGACTTATCGACAACTCTGAGTTCTCTAGTGAATTTTGGTTTATCGATAACTCAGAGTTCTCTAATGGACTTTGGCTTATCGATAACTCAGAGTTCTCTAATGAATGTATACTTGTCGATATCTCTGAGTTCTCGAAAGACAATTCCTGAGTTCTCTATACCCGGTGGATGTTGCTTATCCATCGAGTAGTGATGGTTTATCCGTCGAGTACACATTCCTCATCCGTCGAGTAAATATTGCTCATCCGTCGGGTAGATGTTACTCATCCGTCGGTACTCTCTGGAGTTTAAATGACTTCTCGATAAGTCATTCTGGAGTTCTCGAATGATTTCTCTATAACACTAATTCTATGACTTGTAGAGATCTTGACTTGGAATGTTTTACACCAAACAGATTTATTCAACTCCAAGTTTCTTCATAATTCTTCTGAGGCATGATCTTCTTGATCTTCTTCCAGATAGAATTCTTAGGCTTGACACTGTTCAGAGAAAAATGCTCCAGTCTGCTCCATTTATATTTTACAGACATTAAGTATTACAAGTATGAATTACAGATTAAGGTTACAATACAACTAATCTTAGGGTTGTTAGTATGACTTAGTCTTGTTATGATACAGGCATGTCTTGCACAACATAATCTACAAGTTGCTAGTTTTCCTTTTAGGGTTCCAGATTTGAACTCTAGGAAGGTAAACAATGATCCAAATAATTTAGCATAAAGATCAAAGTTTTCTTCTAAGGTTTGTGAAGACATTTCCTTGTGACTCATCAGGTAAATCTGAATCATTGACAACAAGTTTCCGATCTGCACCTATGTCAGATCCACTATCCGCAGATGCATCCAGGGGATTTAAGCCTGGGGAGGTAGACACTGACCACTGACATATGGATATTGGATTAGTATCCTCTTCTAACACTTGTAAAGGCCATTGGTCCATTAAAGAACCTTGAACAATCGAATATGACCGTAAAATGGTCGAAACTCTTATTTCCGTCAACTCATTCTTTGTGTGTGTAACCTTTCATTATGCATCAATAATTTACTTATGTTTGAGGTGATGACACTACATCGGATACCCTAGCCGACATGTGAATTTCAATAGACGCACCCTATTGAGAGGATGAATCTAGTAACTGTTTTGTGCGTTTTTAGCCATTACATCTTTTTGAGAAGATGTATGGGGGCTAGCAGTTGTCTTTTTTAAATACTACTCATCTTTGTAGGAGATAGAGCTGCTGGATTGACTTCAGAACCTTCCTTATGTGGTGCACTAAGGCAGTTTCTCCCCCATGCTCATTCATACTTCATTTAGGGGTAAAGAGAGTGTTGGTTGGTTCTGTTTCTGTGTTTGTCTTTACAGTCTGGGATAGAAGTTGTGGGTTTTCAACCTCATGACTATCAATAAAAGAATAACATTGGAGGATGAACCTGCATCACAGAGCATATGGCAATATAGAGATAAAATGCACTTAAGATCTATATTGAATGAAAATTATGCATTTAATCTTTGAAGAGAAATGATGTACAGTAGTGATTTCAAAATGATTTAAATGAAGTAAGATATGACCAATATAGAAAGAAGTTTAATTTTCTCCTAAAACTGTTCGAGTGCACAAGTCTGCTTTTATGCCTAAAAAGATAAGTGATTTGATAAGACACAGACTGATGACCTAGCAGTATTAAGAAGAAAAAGAAAGATTTTGTCTTTTATTATAAATGAGTTTTTGTAAGAACATTGATCACTTAGGGTAAAGTTTAAGAAATTCTCATTCATATCAAAAGCTCCATAATCTATCTTTATAAATTCATGCATGTTAACAAGACTAACCCCAAGTTAAAGAATGAAAATAAAATGATACAAAAGCTGATACAACACTTGTACATTGGACAGTTTACAATAATTAAGTAAAGACTGAGCTGTCTGATTCTTTCTCAATTATGTTCTTAATTTGCACAAGTATTTCCAATTCTTCTAGGATGGGGGTGTCAGCTAGAGCCTCTATTAGTTTCAGCAAATCTGGCTTAGGATATCTAGCTAACATCCCTATCCTGTAACTTGACAAAGAGCCAGCTTTTATATTCAGAAATCTTCCATCCTTTGATATTCTGCTCTTGCCTGATGCCTTCAACTCTTCTGATCTTCTGATATACTCATCAATCTCATGCTCATACTTTCTCCTCCTTTCAGCTAGTAACTCTTTATGCTTATCTCTTATCTCCTCTCTGTTAACCACAAACACTGCCAATACTGTTCTCCATGCCTTAGTGGCTGAATCTTTACCATTCATCAAGCTTATAACCCTTTTCAGTTCAACAATTGAGAGAGAATCCTTTAGTCTATCTCCAAGCTTTTCAAAGGACCCATCACTGTAGTAGATTCTGACTTCTCTAATGTTAACAACCCAAATTCTGACAATTCTTTTAGCTAGCTGTTGGAAGTAGTCTTCATCTGAATCAACAACATTTAGAGGTTTGAAATAATCTTGATTATATCTGTTCCAGATGGCCTTTTCACCAAATCCATGATCATTGAGAAATTCAGCTATCAGTTGTCTTCTTTCTCTTCTGATTCTTCTCTTAACCTTGGCTTCTTTTGGACCTATTCCAACTGTTTCGAAGTGTGTTTTATGGGGTGGCTTGAATGAAGGTATAGTTTTGAGTCTTTTCAGAGAAGTATGGTTGTGAGTGATTTGTGTTTTGAGGAGAGAGTTTGATGTGAGCTTACAGAAATATTTAGGCTTAGAGGTTTGAGGTTGAGCAGTTTTTGATGAGATTGAGTGTGAAGGTTTAGCAGTTGGTATTTGGATATTTAGGGTTTTGAGAGATTATAAGGTATCATTCTTTTGTCTTTGCCTCCTTCCATCCCTCCTTTGATTCGCAGATCCATTTTTCTTCTCCTTCTCTTTCTCAATATCACTTTTCCACCAATTGCCTTACTAGATTGACTTGAGTTTGAGCCAGAAGGATTTTGACCATCTTTCTTCTGCTCATCATCACCCAAGTCATCTGTGTTGATTTTAGTTTTAGGCAAATTGGCTTCAGAGTTATCAATGTATCTCCTCAGAATCTTGATCATAGCTTCATCTTCACTAGTCTTCAATTTCTTACTTTTCAGTCCAGACTCAAGCACCATTATCAGTCTTCTGTTGGCCATGATACAGTTTTTAGGTACTTGGAAATATTTCAGTTGCTCGGTTGTAGAGCAGATATAGTGCACCATTTTGCTTGGATGTAGATAAGCTTCTGGGAATGCAGCTTCTTGAGCCTTCTTCAACTCTGCTAGTAGCATTTTCTCTTCATTGTTGATTATTCTGACTTTGTTAATCAGAATGTCTATTTCAGATGCTCTTCTAGAAATTAGATAATTGAAGTTGACTTGCATACATCTGTCTACACCAGAATCATTAAAATTGATCACTATCCTTTTCTCCAAAAACTGGTCCTTGACTGGGATTTGCAGCACCCTGATATAATTGATAGTCTTTTCCAAGCTCTTTCTGTAAGTGAAGAAATTGTTGTTGAGAGAGTTCCTTAACCCAGTGAGCAAGTTGTCAAACTCTTGTGTCATTCCTGGACCTGGAGCAGCCATAAGGAGCCTCTCTTGTTTTTGACTTTTGAGTTTTGATTGTGCTAGCCTTGCATCTATCTCCCCCTTAGTCTTGGTGACAGGCATGAGTAGGGAGTAGGAATCTCAGGTCTTACAGCTTCAGGCAATGCTGGCAGTGGTATGCTGAGTTTTCCCATAATGGCTCCCAAAGCAACTGTATTCTGCATTTGTAAATGCCTATGGGACTCCACTAGGGCCTGAATATCATGCTGTTGACTCTCAACCAGTGCAGTTAGAGCTCTAACTTGTGAAGATAAATCTGAGTTGGAAGCTTGAAGTGAGGAAACTTGATCTTGAAGTTCTTGTATCTGAGGCGTAGAGATTTTGGCTGAGAAGGACCCAAAGTGTTCATCAACAGCTTTTCAGACACCCTCCATGAGAAGAAATGAAGGCTCATACCTAGCAGTATGCATTTGATTTAGCTTGACCCTGGTATCATTTGAATTTGTCATATGAGCTTGAACTTGATCAAACAGGGCCTTGAAAGAGCTCCTCATTTTTTACACTTCCTTCTCTATGGAGGCCAGATCCATCCTTGACATTTACTCAGTGAAAGACTGGAGTTGATTTTTGATGTCTTTTTGAGAAGGCACAATGTCATCCATATGTTCCTTGATCAACCTCCTGACTTTATCTTCATGACCAGTCAATTTTACTTCAAGGGCCTTTCCAAAGAGATGGAAAGCCTTGAGTTGAGCTTTATGCACATCCATAATGGCATCATAGACCTCAGGAGGAGTGAGAGTTTTAGCATTGTTGCCCAAGATAGTTATGTATTCTCTCCTGAATCTAGCCAAAACTTCATCCATTTCTGCCACATGGTCACCAGACAACCAGGCATCTACATTTCCATCCTCTTCAGCCACATCTACTATCTTCTCCTTCTGTTGTTCACCCTCTTCATTAAAGCATAGCAGTATAGCTTGATAGTCCTGGTTCCCCATGTCTGAAGTGAGCAGTTGCTGAGAAAGATTGGCCAAGCCTGAGATTTGATCTACCAACATGTCATCAACTGTAGAAGGCTGAGCTTCCATATCGTGTAGCCATTATGCCATGACATGTGGTTGGTTGGGTTGAGATGTGGATGGCTGTTGAGAAATGTTCATGGTACCACCTGGTGACTGAAGTCACAGTTTGACTCACAAATAGATCTGTGGTTTTGACAGTTTGTTATTCACCACATGTAGTAGGAACCTCCATTAGAATTGGAGAGGATTTGACTGGGTTACTGTCATGTACACCATCCTCAAACCTGTGTGCACCTTGCAGAGCACTATCACAGAAATGTGATGAACTTGCCTCTCCCATAACAGGGTCATTGGAAATTGTACACCTAGCTGCAACTATGAAGGCAATTTCAGCTAGGGTTGTGAGGGGAGTTGTTCCTTCTAGAGGAACCTCCAATTGAATTGGAGAGCATTTAGATAGCTCCCCCTCAGGAGTACTACCCTCAAACCTATTCATCTGTAAAGATGATTGTGCACATGAAGGTGCAAAAGTGACCATGGGGACTTCAGTAAAAACTGATGAAACCCCCATGTCTGTGATGGTGTCATCAAGATATACCCCGGCCAGTAGTCTCTCACCATCTAGATGTTGATTCTGGGTGGTGAGCACAGTGTCATGAACCATATCACTTGAGTGTTGGTGCACTTGGGAATCAGATTCAAGTGCTCTATATAATGAAGAAATTTGGGAGATTAGAGAAGTTTGCTCAGTTGTGAGTGTTGGCAGCTCCCCCAGAATGGATGAGGGAGCTTCAAGTGATGTGCCCTCACTGTGTGTGCCATCCTTATATCTTCTACCATACACTTTAGGTGCAGGTTGTGCTGACTCAGTACAGGATGCATTGGGGTGAATGCTCTTTTTAATAGATACAACATGTTGAGAGGATGCATCTAGTAACTGTTTACTCCCTATTTGTTTAACTGTGCCCTTTTGTGAGGACATAGAGGTGTTTTGAGTGGTCAGCTCAGGTAATTTACTCTTCTTTGGTCTCTTGACCAAGGGTGACTCTAGTTCAGTAAGTATTGTTTCACGCTCATTTACAACAGCAATGGTAGGTTCCTTTCTCTTCTTTTTACTCACTTCAGTCTTTTGAGAGACTAAAGTGGTTGGTTTGCTAACATCTAGTGGTTTAGAAGAAGGGGCCGCAGCCTTGGAAGGTCCCTGTTGGTGTGCCTGTGTTTGTGCTTCCACAGGCTCAGGAACCATAGCTGAACTAGCAAATTTAGGAGCCCTCATGTCTGGCATAGGGTAAGGATAAGTCCTGAACCTCTCCAACATAAATGGAGTGATTCTGAGACTTACACTCACCTTATTCTTTGAAGTAAGTGAGCCAAATATAATTTTGGACACTTGCTTGCAATTGCCAATTCTACTACTATCAATACCAGCTAACAAATGTATGTCATTGACTTTATGAGCTAAAGTAGACATAATAAACCTTGGCGAAAAGATTTCTTTTCCTCTATTCTTCAAAGGCATAGTAAGCCTGGTAGCCAGCTCCTCCAGAATTAGACCTCCAACATTCAGATGCCTGTTGTGAGCTATTGAGAACACCAGCTTCTGCACCATACTTGAGATGTTGTCAAAGCCATTTTTTCTGCAAGTGATAGCCCTCACTACATAGTCAAACACAAAGGACCATTCCTTCCTAAGGTTTGTTCTATTCAGTCTTGCCAAGTTGATTGAGCCACTGTAGTTGATGAAGTCCATGAATTCACTCAACTCATCTGTAGTTGGCATATGTCCATAATTCTCAGTTGGCAATCCCAGGGCTGTATTCTCATCAGCAGCTGAAAACTCAATTTTCTGGCCTCCAATTGTGCATGTGACCACTATAGAAGTGACATTCTCTAGAACAACTATCCTAGTTATAGCTGATGTCCAAAATTCATGAAGAACGTCCAAATACAGCACATGACTTGCAGTTAAAGCACCTGCAATGTAGGATTCAGAAAGAAACTTCACAAACCCCTTGAAATTATCAGGGGCTTGGTTAGCATCAAGAAAAGCAATAAAGTTAGTTCCCTTCTCTGGAATGATAGCTCTAACAATGTTGTGTGCCTTTGTAGTGTTTAGAAGTAGTGGGTAAGAGAAAGTTTTGAGAAAGGAGCAAAAACGAGAGAGAAATCGCCTTTTGTCTGAAAGCTAGGTCACTTGAGATCTCGAGAAGGTGTAAGTGCAGTGTGTGTATCGAGAAGTCTGGGTATTTATAGAAAAAGTTACTTATCGAGAAGTCAAAGATGACTTATCGAGAACTCTGATAAATACCCAGTTTGTCCGAAAATGGACTAAAATAATTCTAATTTATTTGAATTGAATCAAATTGAAATCAGAATAAATTTTCCAAAAGTATTTATCTAAAATAATTCATTGAATTTAATTATTTTAGTTCTGAGTTATTGAAGAGTCTTAGAATATCCTTGTCGAGAACTCTGTGAATTTACATTATTAGAGAACTCTACATGGTCTTATCGATAAGTCATAATAGAGCTTATCGAGAAGTCATTCGAGAAGTCTGTAAATAGACTTATCAAGGACTCACTCGAGAACTCTAAAATGACTTGTCGATAAGTCATTTTGACTTATCGAGAACTCAGTTCTCTATACTTTTGAGTGCTGTTTTTCTGCCTTGTGTTAATTTTACACATTAAAGATGTAAATTAACAACTAAGCAGTTTACTTAGAATTTGAAATATTCTAAGTTAAATTTTTTTTTGAGTTTTTAAAGAAAAATAAATATACAGAGATTCTGAAATATTTATAATTCATATTTCAGTTAATTTCCAATTAAATCAAACTAGGTTGATTTATTAAAAATTAATCTGCTGCAAAACATTAGCTGAGTTCTTGCCTTAGGATGAAGAATTGAGCATTCCAATTTCACTCACAAGTCTAGTGAAGGTTGCTTCATCCAAAGGTTTAGTAAAAATGTCAGCTAATTGTTTTTCTGTTGGAACAAAAATGAGCTTAATGGTACCATTTGCAGCATGTTCCCTGATAAAATGGTACCTAACATCAATATGCTTTATTCTAGAATGATTAACTGGATTAGCTACTATAGATATGGCACTAGTATTGTCACACATAATAGAAATTTTGTGTAACACTAGACCATAGTCCATTAGCTGATTTCTAATCCAAAGCACTTGAGCATAACAACTTCCAGCAGCTATATATTCAGCCTCAGTTGTGGAAGTTGACACAAATTACTGTTTCTTACTATACCAGGACATAAGTCTTTGACCAAGAAATTGACAGCTTCCACTAGTACTTTTCCTATCAACCCTGCATCCAGCAAAATCTGCATCTGTGTATCCAATAGCTTCAAAACCAGTTCCCTTAGGATACCATAATCCCAAGTTTGGAGTTCCCTTTAAGTATCTGAAAATCCTTTTTACAGCCATCAAATGTGATTCCTTTGGATTGGCCTGAAATCTGGCACATAGACAAGTAGCAAACATGATGTCTAGTCTACTAGCAGTCAAATAGAGCAATGAACCAATCATTCCTCTGTAGCTTGTAATATCCACACTTTTGCCTTTCTTGTCTTCATCCAACTTGGTTGCAGTAGACATTGGTGTAGATGCAGGTGAGCTATCCACCATACCAAATTTCTTCAATAAGTCATTCACATATTTGGTTTGGCTGATGAAAATACCATCACTTCTTTGACTAACTTGAAGGCCAAGGAAGTAACTCAATTCTCCCATCATTCTCATTTCATACTCACTCTGCATTAGCCTAGAGAATCTTTGACAAAGCTTTTCATTTGTAGATCCAAAGATGATATCATCCACATAGATTTGAACTAGGATCATATCTTCATCATGCTTCTGGTAGAAGAGAGTCTTATCAATAGTACCTCTGGTAAAACCATGTTTGAGTAGAAATTCTGACAGTGTGTCATACCAGGCTCTAGGTGCCTGTTTCAGTCCATATAGAGCCTTGAGTAATTTGTAAACAAAGTTAGAGAATTTTGGATCTTCAAAGCCAGGTGGTTGTTGCACATAAACTTCTTCTTCTATTTCACCATTAAAAAAAGCACTTTTGACATCCATTTGATACACCTTAAAATTTGAGTGTGCAGCAAATCCCAGAAAAATTCTTATTACTTCTAATCTTGCAACAGGAGCAAAAGTCTCATCATAGTCAATTCCCTCTTCTTGTGAATAGCCTTTAAAAACCAGCCTTGCTTTGTTTCTAGTAACAATTCCATTTTCATCCATTTTATTCCTGTACACCCACTTAGTTCCAATTATGCTTCTGTTCTTTGGTGCAGGGACTAATTTCCAAACTTTGTTTCTCTCAAACTGATCCAGCTCCTCCTGCATGGCACATATCCAGTCAGGATCCAATAGGGCTTCTTCAGTTTTCTTGGGCTCTACTTGAGACAGAAAACATGCATGTAGGCATTCAGTAGCAGTTGCACTTCTAGTTCTCACACCAGCTGAGGGATCACCAATAATAGCTTCTACTGTATGACTCCTTTCCCACTTTCTGGTGTGTGTCTGTTGACTAGTGCCTTCATCATTTTCTTCAGTATTACCATGACTTTCATTTCCATTCTCTCCTTCTCCCCCTGAGTTTGTGCCATCAAATTCAGGTGTCTGAAGAGAGCTTTCATTTTTATGATTTTGTTCAGAGATCTCTTCATTTGTCACTTGTTGTGTCACAACTTCATTTTCCTCATCAGAATCACTATCAATGGTTAGATTTCCAAATGCAAGGGCTTCAGCATCATTTACATCAAGGCATTCCAAGCCTAGACACTTGTCATCATCAAAAGTCACATATGTGCTTTCCATAATTTTCTTTTGAGCAATCACATAAACTTTATAGGTTGTTCTTTCCAATGAATATCCCAGAAAAATTGCTTCAAAAACTTTAGAGTCAAATTTTCCCACATATTCAGAGTTGTCTTTTAGAATATAACACTTGCTTCCAAACACATGTAGATGCTTCAATGTAGGCTTCCTGTTAGACATGATTGAGTAGGGTGATTTGCCATGAGCTTTATTGATGAGATATCTATTTTGAGTGTAGCATGCAGTATTAACAGCCTCTTCCCAAAAACTAGTTGGCAATTGAGCATCTTGTAGCAAATTTCTAGCAGCTTCAACCAATGTTCTATTTTTCCTCTCAACTACTCCATTCTGTTGAGGTGTTCTAGCTGCTGAAAATTCTTGAACAATGCCTTTGCTTTTGCATAATTCACTTAATGTTGAGTTTCTGAATTATGTTCCATTATCACTTCTCAATCTTTTCACACTAACCTTTCCTTCAGCTTGCTTCTCAATTTTGTTGATATGCTCAATTATAATGTTTGGAGTTTCATCTTTAGAGTATATGAACTCAACCCAAGTGTATCTTGAAAAATCATCAACCATGACAAGGGCATATTTGTTCCTTGAAATGGACAAGACATTTACTGGCCCAAACAAGTCCATGTGAATAAGTTGCAGAGGTGCACTTATAGAATTCACAGATTTTGACTTGTGACTTGATCTTTTCATTTTTCCTTTCTGACAAGCTTCACAAACTTCCAGTTGAGCAAATTCCAGATTGGGCATGTCTCTCACAAGTTCCTTCATGACTAGGGTGTTGATTGCTTTGAAATTCAAGTGAGATAGTTTTTTATGCCACAGTTTGCTTTGCTTTTCTGATGCCTTGGTGTAGAAACAACACATTCCATCCTTATTTGTTGAGTCTAAGTCTGCAACAAACAAGCTTCCCTTTCTTACTCCTTTAAGAGCAATTTCACCAGTCTTTTTGCTAATAAAAGCACATTCTTCTTTGTTGAAAACAACTTGAAAACCTCTGTCTGCAAATTGACTAACACTTAGGAGATTTACTTCTAATTCAGCAACTAGTGCTACATCTTCAATGACAACATTTCCAGAAACAATCTTGCCATATCCCATTGTGAATCATTTGTTGTTGTCTCCAAAGGTTACCAAAGGGCCAGCCATCTCCCCAAATTGTGATAGCAGGGCCTTATCACCTGTCATATGCCTGGAGCATCCACTATCAATGATCCATATGACCTTCTTTCCTTTGCCCTGCACACAATGAGGATTAAGTGTGTTTAGCTACCCAAACTGTGTTGGGTACTTTCTTCATGTTAACTAATTTTGCAGAAGTAGAATGAGAATCTTGAGATAAAATGGAATTCATAGACTGTTGAGCATTTTCCCTTTCAGATATAGAACCAACTTTTGATTCTATGAGATCAATTCTCAATTTGTAGCAACTCTTCATCACTTTCATGTTGCAGGGATTGCAATCAAACTTGTCACAGAATGAATAGGGATCATTTGCCTTAGCTTCATTATACTTGCAGACTCCTTCAGGTGGATTGCTAACAGTTTTTTTACAAAGATGAGTTAGGTGATTCATTGATCCACAATTCTCACACTTCTTTCTAGGAGCATCTGCAATATAAGCAAAATTATTGCTTTTGTTTATCCCAATCTTTCCATTTATATTCTTCTTTTTCTTTTTGACCTTTTTAGCTTTATTCTTTAAGTATGCAATTTCTTGTTTAGCAGCATCAAGCTCAACCAGCAACAATTCAGTCTCTTGTTTTTCACTCTCAAGTTTTTCATTGATCTTTTTCAATCTGCTAACTTCCTCATTTGCAGCAACCATGCTTGTATGAATGTGGAACATTTCTGTGCTCATCTTTTCAACAGTTTCCTTATATTGACTCACATTTAAATCAATTGTGGTGAGAGTTGGTACCTGTGATTTAGATGATGAAGAGTCTCCTTGCTCCAAGGCCATGAGTGCATAGTTTACAACTTCTTCATCTTCATCATTATCCGAATCATCCCAGCACTTGCCCTCAGCAATATAAGCTTTCCCTTGTTGCTTCTTTAGAAGAGCATCATACTTTGCTTCCAATTCAAGATAGGCCTTGTCTTTCTTTGCTTTCTTAGGTTTCCTACATTCTGTAGCAAAATGGCCCAACTCATCACAGTTAAAGCATCTTATTTTTGATCTATCAACAGATCCAGTTTTGTAGCCAGTTTTGCTATCAGGAGCATACTTCCCTTTTCCTTTCCAGCTGCTGTCTTTGTTGAAGAACTGTCCTTTGCTTTTGAAAAATCTTTGCTCATCATTAAAAGTATGGCCTTCATTCACAATTGTTATTCCCAGTGGACTAACAATGAGATTTACAGAAGGGGGGGTTGAATGTAAATCTCAAAAACTTTTTCAAGTTTTGAGCAATTTGTACAACTAAGTGTTTGAGTGATCAAATG
This sequence comes from Apium graveolens, assembly GCF_009905375.1. Lineage (NCBI taxonomy): Eukaryota > Viridiplantae > Streptophyta > Magnoliopsida > Apiales > Apiaceae > Apium > Apium graveolens. The sequence goes on from NC_133653.1 coordinate 40,862,155, forward strand.
TGTGTGAATTGCTTGGAGCTGATGCAGACAGATATATATTTAAACACAAGTGAAATGAACACAAAGAACTTAAAAACTTTTCTGGTGGATTTGTTGTTCCACCAGAGATGTGTTATTTCAGAAAATTTGTGATTCAAAATTAAATCACAGCTGCTTCTTAGTACAAACTAGATGATTTTCTCTCTTGATATTTCTAAACAGCTCAGGGAAAATTCATATCTAATTACTAGCTACTACTTGGTTTATATAACACCAAGTTTACAAGTGAAGACAAAGATAAAGTACAATAAGACAATAGTTCTCCACTTATTTCTGTTCCATTTTTATCCAGTGTAATATGGAATTATCTGTTGACTTTCCATTTTGAACCAGACTAAAAACGGCTGCTTTTTCTGCTGTTCCTGAAATAGGCTACCACATCTCTGTCAATCCATGTGCCTCTGTCAGCTTTGTTAACTATCACTATCAACTGCTATGAGACTGAGCATCCGTTGAAGCTTTCATCCGTTGATGGCTTTATCCGTTGATGCTCTAGCAATGCATCCGTTGAAGCTTTCATCCGTTGATGGCTTTATCCGTTGATGCTCTAGCAGTTGAAGCTTTATCCGTTGAAGTACTTATCCGTTGAAGTGTTAGAGACATCCGTTGAAGCTTAGTTTCTTATCCGTTGAAGGTCTTCAATATCAGTTGATACTTCTTCACTTATACAAAATTACAAGGCATGAAATATTTACAATTAGCCCTCCTACTTGTACATCCATTAGTAGTCAACATGACTGATTATCTCCTAACAACATCTAAGAATTACAGCTTGAAACCAGAGAGTGAGATGTGCTACAATACCAAACTTATTGCTAAGTAAGGCTACTCCTTCAACGGATAGCCAAGATGGTCTTATCCGTTGAGGCTACAAACACTAGATTTCTACTTAAGTGTTTTGCTGAACTATCATCAAACTAATACACATATTCTTAACAATCTCCCCCTATTTATGTCTACTAGAACTGTAGGCATAAATTTGGGTTTAGCTTGATGATAACAAAACACTTAACAAATATATAAACTGTAACTAAGCAGAAATTCAAAAGTGCTGCAAAAGTGTATATGCTGAGATGAAATTGAAGAAATACATTATTTCCAAGGGTGCTCCTTTAGCTTGAGCAAATTACTTTCTTTTCCTTTGATCCCTGGTTTTCTTTCCTAGCCTCCTGTCATTCTCCTCCATTTGAAGTTGAAGTTGTCTGTAGAATTCAGCTTCATCTTCTTCATTGATATCTAACTTAGATTGCATATCCTTGAGAGTTTCATTACTGGCAATCTTTAGCTGATCTTCAATTCTGAAAAATCTTCTGACTCCTTTGTTGTCTCTGAACTCCATCAACCAATGAGGTGATTTGTGAATTGTAATACCTCTCTCTGGAATGAGTAAAGTTCTAGGCAAAGCATTGGGCTCCCTCCAAGTTTTCCTTATGTTGGCAATCTTGTTGAGAATCTCAGTCCTGGCAGTTCTGGTAAAGCCAGAATCCTTATGTATGGCTGAGTAAACTCTAATCAAGGTAGTGTAGCCTTCATTCAGAATTCTGTGAAGAGGCCATGTTCTTTCCCCAGCTCCTTTGTATTTGAACACTAGTCTTTCTGGTAGCTGTCTATAGGCAGCTATTCCCCTTACATCCTCCAGCTCATCCAGATAGAGTTCAATGTCTGAAAATTCTTTTATGTCACAGATGTGAACATAATCATCTTTAGAGTTTTGAGGTTTGGACTTAGGCTTCTGTGTGAATTTGATTGAGGCTTTAGAGGGTGTTGATTTGATTCTTCTTTTCTGCTTCTTTGATGATGGAGAAGAGGTTAGGAAGGTGGGCAATTTGATGGTGTCCCAATCAATTGGTTCCTCCTTGGGAATGATTGTTTCACCATGAATGTTCATGAAGGGGTCAGATACAATGGGTTCAGGAATAGAGGGTAGTGGTTTGGATATTGATTGGGTTTCTTCAGTCTTATCTACCTTCTTTCTCTTTACATTGACCTTCTTTCTTTTCCCTTTCTGCCATTCTTCCTTACTTCTTTCCTCCATCTCAGTACCAACCATGTCCCCCATAGCTTCATCTTCACCTTTGTCTTTAATTACTTTCTGATCTTCAGCCTGACTTGACTCTAGCTGTTTTTCAAGCTTTGCTTGTGCTCTTTTGTCAGCCTTTAGCTGTTTGGCTTCTTCCTTCAACCTTTTGGTTTCTTCCTTCTTGGCTATTGAGAATTTGGGATGTCCTTGCATCACACATATGCTCTTTCCCTCTCTGAAAATAATAGCCATATTTCTCCTTACAGCCTCATTCATGGTCTCTTTGAGATATGCAATACTTCTTCCTAAAAGCTTGTCCTCATCTGCTTTTGGAAGAGGAAAATCCACCTCTTTTAGAGGATTCTTTGTAGAGTCCTTATTGGACCTGTTGTTGGGCTTGAGAACCATAGGTTGCAGATCTTTGGAAGAAGTTTCTCCATCCTTATGCCTCCCTACTGGCTTAATTTCCATAATAATTGATTCCACTTTTGTGCTATGCTTCACAGATTGTGATTGAGAAGTTGTAGAACCAAATATTAGTTGAATATTTTCATCAATCTTCTTCCTTTGCAAGTCAATCAGCTGCTGCTATCTGGATTAGATCAATTCCATCTAGCTTTCCTTTGACTTGAATTGGTGGAGAAGTTGTGATGACAGGAACTAGCACTTGAGAAATCTGAACTGTTGTAGATGGCTCTCCTTCCCCTTCCCCTTTATTCTCCCCCTTTTTGTTATCATCAAGGGTAGGGGTCAAGCCTTGTGCTTGTGCCAGCTGCATGAGGAGATTTGTTTGAGTGTGTTGATTCTGAAGAATGGTGACCATAGAGTCTTCAATTATTTGAACCCTATCTTCCAATCTGGCCAACCTCTTGTCAGCATCAGAGGCCTTCCTTAGTCTCCCCAACAAATCTTGCATAGTACCATAGGGTATAACTGAATCCAATTTCTCAGCATTGTAGGATTTCAGATCAGCAATGTCCAGCTTGAGCTCATCCACACTTAGATTGTGCTGGTAATGCCGCAACTGCAAGAGATGCAGAGATTCCAGATGAGCTTGAAGAATTGCCTTGGTGCCAGCATCCCGAGTCTCCTGAATGGCCTGCTGAAATGTCATGACTTGTTTGACCAAAGTGACACCAAACTCTCCTGGTGTTGATGGTTTTGCCCATGCCCATGCAGGAAGATTAGGAACAGAACTTGGGCCTGCTACTCCCCCTAAGTTCATGCTCTCATTCAAAGAATTAGAGTCATCATCATTAGAATTTACTCCAAATTCTTCAGATGGCTCACCAGCTTGAGAAGGCAGCCTGTTGACAGCAGCTTTGTCTCTGAGAAGAGATGCTGAAGTGTGTACAATGTGTAGTGTCTGTTTCGCCTCCACATTGCCCTGTGCAGCCAATAATTGATAGGCTGAAACAGGGTGAGTAAAAGTGTCAGCATCCAAGGAAATGTTATCAATGACAGCTTTGTAGTGTTGCTGAAATTGTCTTCCCTTATCTGCATCATCCACTTTCATGAACTCACTAGCAATGGCTGGATCCACCCTTATAGCTTCTGTACCTGCCTTTCTCTCAATTTCTCTCTTTTCTTGCATCAGGGGCTTCCCCTGGTTCACACACACCCTCACACCCTCACCTTCACCTTCTAAGGTGGCACTCCTCTCACTTACTTTTGCCATGCTGGAAGAAATAGCATGCATTTGGTGACTCTCATCCTCTCCTTTTGCCTGGGAGCAACCCAGCCTCTCACTCAAAAAATCACTCCCTTCCCTCAAGCCTAAAAGTGATTGTACAGTTTCCATGTCCTCTACAGTTGGAGTTGTTTCTGTTAAGTGTGTAGAGGCCATCAACGGATAGGGAGTATCCGTTAAAGTGGAAACTGATGGTATCAACGGATAACTGCTGTTAAGCTTATCCGTTGAAGAACAACCACTTGTCAACGGATGAGAGATATCCGTTGAAGAAGGAAATGATGTAGAGATGGAAAGTGATATAATTGTTGAATCTGTGTGGATTGATTTTAAGTGAGGTGACACAGATTCTGCAACTACATCTGAAAGAATTGGCTGATGATCCAACAAATCATCTAAAAAATGATGATCACCAGGTTTTGAGTGGGGCTCCTCCCTGAGTTTTAATGAGGGAGAATCAGGAATTGATGTGAATATCATATCCAGAGAGGGTGTAGGAGAGTTTGAGGAATGGTGTGTGTCTATATTGAGAGAATGGAGCTGTGATTCCACATTTGCTGGAATCACATCAAGCTGAATTTGAGAAGGCACAGATACTGGTGGGTGTATCTGTGCTGTGTGTGTCCCTTGTGTGGAAACTAGGGTTTTGGCCTTCTTCCTTGAAAAGGCTTGAATTGGTGAATGTTTAGCTTCAGTGTCCCTCCCTCTTTTGTTCTGTGTCCCTGGGTGGGGACTATTTTCAATAGTTACATCCTTTTGGGAGGATGCAACTAGGGATGTGCTGGACTCCTTCTGAACCACTACAGTCTTTTGAGAGACTGTGGCTTGGCTGGAATGGGTATCACTCACCTCTCCCACCTTATCCTGGGGGGCTTTTTGATGTTCACCCCTCCCCTCACCACTCACACCCTGTTCACTCCCTTCAGGGTTTATGGTAGTTGTTACAACTGTTGTCTTTTGAGAAACAATAGAGGTAGGTTTCTTTGACTTGACTTTGGAGATTTTAGATTTGGTGGCTTTGGTAGGAGCCTGTTTGGACAATGACACAGGTTCCATAGCCACACTAGAAGGCAAAGAAACATTGGGGTTGGAAATAGTAGGAGTTATAGAAACATTTACCTCACTTACCTGTGGTGCATTCATGATTGGCAAGTATACCAATGGCACCTGGCTGTTGAGATTCATTCTCAAAATGTCTGCAAGGACCCTTTTCTCTTGTGCCCAGCATTTGAGTTTATTATTCTCATTGGATATAACCAAACCTTCAGCAACATGGTTAGCCAATAACATAAAGAATCTAGCAAAGTAGATGTTATGTGGTCTATTAGCTTTGTTACCTAATCTGGAACCTAATTCTAGCATAACACAGTTGCTAAAATTAAAGTACCTATCAGAAACTAGCATATAGAGCATATTAACAAGAGATGAAGTGATAGCATCAAAATTGCTAATCTTCCCAGAGAAAACCTTAATAAAGGCATCTCCAAGAAAACTCCATTCTTTCCTAAGGCTTTTCCTTCTAATACTACCTAAACTAGTAGAATCAAAAGCATAGCCTATGGAATCTAGCATAGCAGAGACATCTTTATCAGTGTGTGGTGTCATGGCATTATTCTTAGGCAACTTAAAGCAAGATTGTAAATCATCACAATTAATACAATAGTCCTTACCTTTGAGAGAGAAGGCAATAGTCATATCAGTGGAGTTGAACTCTGCAGTTGTCCAAATCTCCTCAATCACTTCACAGTAGATGGTTGGGGCTTCCAGCATTGCATAGCTCAGTTTGCAGTTCTTGATGAAGTCCATCATCTTGTGATAATCAGAATGGGCTTCCTTCTTTTCAACCAAGACTATGAAATTATTCTTTTCATAAACAAATCCTGTTTGAGACATAATTTTGACTACTGGTGCCATTGTGAGTAGAGGTTGCAGAGAAGAACTTGAGAATTGAGAGAGAAAGAGAATGATAATTGCAAGAAAGCGTAAAGTGAAAATAAGAATTCAATTGGGCTTTTATACTTTCTTGAATTAAAACACAAATTAAAATAATTAAATGATACTTTTAAGTAAGTGAAATCCGTTCAGGAATAAATGAAACTGTAGAAATTCTGAAAACTACCGTAAATACAAATACATACAACACTGTATATCTGTATCAACGGTTGAGTAAAAGAATCAACGGCTGTGACTCACTAACGTGACACATCAACGGATAAGGTAAATAGTTATCCGTTGATGAACAACACTATTTTATCTGTTGAAGGATAAAATTACCAGAAATGTATTTGTCTTTCAACGGATAATGAATATCTGTTGATAGAACAATTTTGGCTTTCAATGGATAGGGAATATCTATTGATAGGATAAGTTTTGATTAAAGCCAACTTTGTTCTTGCAGCAAATTCATTTCTGGCTACAAGACAAATTACATAGATGACATAGATTATGAATAGTTAAGCATACCTAACTCACTTACTAATCTTGTGAATGTTGATTCATCAAGTGGCTTGGTAAATATGTCTGCAATCTGCTTTTCACTTGGAACAAAATGAAGTTCCACTGTACCTTTCATCACATGTTCCCTAATGAAGTGGTACCTGATATCAATGTGCTTGGTTCTTGAGTGCTGTACTGGATTTTCAGTAATGGCAATGGCACTTGTGTTGTCACAAAATATTGGAATTTTGTCAACAGTTATACCATAGTCAAATAATTGATTCCTCATCCACAGTATTTGTGCACAGCAACTACCAGCTGCAATGTATTCAGCTTCAGCTGTTGATGTGGAAACAGAATTCTGCTTCTTGCTGAACCATAATACAAGCTTGTTTCCTAGAAATTGACAGGTGCCTGTTGTGCTTTTCCTGTCTAATTTGCAACCTGCATAATCTGCATCTGAGTTGCCAATTAGATCAAAACCAGACTCTCTAGGGTACCAAATTCCTAGATTTGAAGTCCCTTTGAGATATCTGAAAATTCTTTTAATAGCCACTAAGTGAGATTCTTTAGGGTCAGCTTGAAATCTAGCACAGAGACATGTAGAAAACATAATATCAGGTCTACTGGCAGTTAAATATAAAAGTGAGCCAACCATGCCTCTATAACTTGTAATATCCATAGACTTTTCAGCCTTGTTTAATTCAAGCTTGGTGGCAGTGGCCATGGGAGTTTTTGCAGGTGAACAATCCATTAAGTCAAACTTCTTTAAAAGATCATAAATATATTTAGTTTGACTAATGAAAATTCCACCACTAACTTGTTTAACTTGTAAACCAAGAAAGTAAGTTAGCTCTCCCATCATGCTCATTTCATATTTACTTTGCATTAATTTAGCAAACTTTTTATAAAGATTATCATCTGTAGATCCAAATATAATATCATCTACATAAATTTGTACAAGTATCTTAGAGCCATTAACATTTCTAAAGAAGAGAGTTTTGTCAACAGTACCTCTTGTGAAGTGATTATCTAGAAGGAACTTTGACAAAGTCTCATACCAGGCTCTAGGTGCTTGCTTTAGCCCATAGAGTGCTTTCAACAAATAATACACATTGTCTGGAAAATTTGGATCTTCAAAACCAGGAGGTTGGGTTACATAAACTTCTTCCTCCAATTCCCCATTTAGAAATGCACTCTTGACATCCATCTGATAGACTTTGAAATTGGCATTAGCTGCATAGGCTAGAAAGATTCTGATGGCTTCAAGTCTTGCAACTGGAGCAAATGTTTCATCAAAATCTATTCCCTCTTGTTGAGAATAGCCTTTGGCAACCAATCTGGCTTTATTCCTATGACAATGCCATTTTCATCTATCTTGTTTCTGAATACCCATTTTGTGTCAATAGAACTCTTGTTCTTTGGCTTGGGTACCAGCTTCCACACTTTGTTCCTCTCAAATTGGTTTAGCTCCTCGTGCATAGCTAAAATCCAATCTGGATCCAAAAGAGCTTCTTCCACTCGCTTAGGTTCCTCCTATGATAGAAAGCTACTATACAGACATTCATCTTGAGTAGCCCTTCTAGTTTGTACTTTAGATGTAGCATCACCAATGATCAGTTCAAAAGGGTGATTCTTGGTCCATTTCCTTTGAGATGGTAGATTAGCCCTTAATGAGGTTGCCTCAGTATTGTCATGATATGAGATAGAATGTTGATTTGTTGAAACTCCCCCTGAGTTGCTGATCCTTTGAAAGGAAATGGGAGTTCTATCAACTGATGAGGTGAAGTGATTATCCGTTGACAGACTGTGATCAACGGATGCTTCGTTATGAACTTCAACGGATGATGCACTTTGTCTTTCAACGGATGCTGCATTGCTTCTTTCAACGGAAGCTAAATTTTGACTTTCAACGGATGCAGCATTCTGTGCATTATCCAAAGGCAGACTCTGGTTTCTTCTTGAGATGTCTTCTTCATCATTCTCATCTTCACTATCATCACAATATATCTCAATATTGTCAAATTTGAGTCCTTCATGATGTCCCTCATCTGTTAGTCCATCAATCTTTTTATCATCAAACACAACATGTACAGATTCCATGACAATGTTGGTTCTTAGATTGTAGACCCTATATGATTTTCCAGCAGAATAACCAACAAATATTCCTTCATCAGCCTTTACATCAAACTTTCCTTTGTGATCAGATTGATTCCTTAAGATGTAACATTTGTAACCAAAGACATGTAGAAAGTTTAAAGTTGGTTTTCTTCTCTTGAATAATTGATAGGGAGTCATGCATTTTGCTTGATTGATTAGAGAAATATTCTGAGTGTAACATGCACAGTTAACAGCCTCAGCCCAAAAATAAGTTGGGAGCTTTGACTCCTCAAGCATTGTCCTTGCAGCTTCAATTAGTGATCTGTTCTTCCTTTCCACCACACCATTTTGTTGTGGAGTTCTTGGAGCTGAGAACTCATGCATGATCCCATTTACTCCACAGAACATCTTCATGGTTGAATTCTTGAACTCAGTTCCATTGTCACTCCTAATATTCCTTACTTTGAAATCAGGATGATTGTTGACTTGCTTGATATGATTGATGATGATTTCACTAGCTTCATCCTTTGATCCAAGAAAATAAACCCATGAAAACTTTGAGAAATCATCTACAATCACTAGGCAGTATCTTTTCCTTGAAATTGACAATACATTGACTGGTCCAAAAAGATCCATGTGTAGAAGTTGCAGTGGTTCATCAATTGCAGATTCAAGCTTTTTACTGAATGATACTTTCTTTTGCTTTCCTTTCTGACAAGCATCACACAGTCCATCCCTTGTGAATTCCACTAGAGGCATTCCTCTAACTAAGTCCTTTTTGACCAGATCATTCATTGTCTTGAAATTCAAATGGGACAGCTTCTTATGCCATAGCCAACTTTCAACTGGACTTGCTTTGCTGAGAAGACAAGTAATGGATTCTGCATCTGTAGAGTTGAAATCAGCTAAGTACACATTTCCTTTTCTAACTCCAGTTAGAACCACTTTATTGTCCTTTTTACTTGTGACAATACAGGCTTCAGAATTGAAGGAAACAGTATTCCCTCTGTCACATAGTTGACTGATGCTCAATAAATTGTGTTTGAGACCATCAACCAATGCAACTTCATCAATGATGACATTTTCTTTTGAAATCAAGCCATATCCCATAGTGAATCCTTTGCTGTCATCTCCAAAGGTTATGCTAGGGCCAGCTCTCTCCTTAAATTCTGTGAGCAGGGTGAAATCTCCTGTCATGTGTCTTGAACAACCACTGTCCAAGTACCATAGATTCCTTCTTTGTCCCTGCACACAACAAAATCAATCAAGTTGATTTTGGTACCCAAGTTTCCTTGGGTCCAGCCTTGTTAGTCTTTTTCCTAGACTTCATTCCTCCTGCATCTTTTGACTTAGGTAACTTTGGGTCAACCTTGGTCTCAGATGTGGTTGGTTGAAGTGTAGGGTTAGTCACAGAATCATTTAACACATTTGATTGAATTTGATAAGGCATAGGTTGTGCAAACATGTTATTCCACATAGGCATATTGTATGGCATTTGAGGCATACTAAATGCAGTAAAGTAAGGATTGTTAATGTATGGCATGTTTGCAAAATGTGCATGGGGATTCTGGTGAGACATAACAGGCATAGCATGCAGAGGTGACATAGACATGTTAGGCATGGAGGGATTTGAAGGCATGAGAGCATTTTTAACAGATTTGCAATTATCAGATAGGTGATTAACACTTTTACAATGTACACAGCTTTTTCTAGGAGCATACCTATCAGGTGCGTAATTGTTATGTTTATTAATCCCTACCTTCCCATTTCTTTTGGATTTTCTTTTAGTTTCCTTCTTATCCTCAACCAACTTAAGCCTATCTTTCAACTGATCTAAAGTCATGTGTCCTATATTCACCTTACTGACATCTCTGGATGTGCTAGCTCCTTCTCTGACAAAGTTCTTGAGAGTTGAATCATTCTTTTTATTTTTAAAAGAACTTGCCTGTTTTAATTGATGAGCCTTCAACGGATGCTCCTTTTCTTCCTTCAACGGATAACTTTCATCATCCGTTGATTCCACATCCGTTGACAATCCATCAATTAATTCTAACTTCTTTTTGTTTTTCTTCCAGGCATCCTCACAGAATGATTCAATTCCCTGAACCTTGGCAATTTGAACACCAACATCCCTAGATGTTTTCCAGGCCTTGATTACCTCTTGCTCACTTTCTAACTGTTTAGAAAGAATTTCTACTTTCTTAACAGCTTTTTCTAGTTCACTCTCGACAGTCAAGCATTTAAGTTTAATCTTTTCAAGCTCAATTACCTGACTCTCTAACACAGCATTCCTATCACTTAAAAACACATTATTTTCTTTGATCCTAGTGTTTTCTTTAGCTAGTGATTTAAGAGAAACACGCAAATGATATAATTCATTGGACATATCATTTATGGCTTCATTGCATTCATGTTTAGAAAGCTGAGAGAGATCAGTAGTAATTACCTGGTTGCTTGATGAACTAGTTTCATTTTCATCAGAATTAGCCATCAGGGCTAGGTTGACATATTCCACATCATCATCTTCATTTACCCCATCTGCTGCCCAATCATCTTGAGTGAGAAGAGCTCTTTCCTTTTGTTTGAGCAAATCAAAATACTTTCTTTTGTAATCAACTTGCTCAAATTTCTTTTTCTCAGAATTTGGCTTCCTACACTCACTTGCAAAGTGTCCACTAATGCCACAGTTGTAACATTTGAACTTTGATTTGTCCACCATGTTTTTGTTTGGCTTAGTGAACTTTGTGTTTTTCCTGAACTTCATCTTTGCAAACCTCCTGGACAGAAAGGCCAGATGTTCATCAATATCATCAGATTCATCCTGACTGGAATTGTCTTCATCCTCAGCAACTTGCTCTTTACCCTTGCTTGATTCTGATTTACTTGTGCCAATTTTGAGACTTGGCATTGTCTTTTCCTCATTTCTGGCTTCAACTTTTTCACTGTCAGCTACAAGTGCAACTGATCCTACTTTTCTCTTTCCCTTTTCCAACAGCTCATCTTGCTCCATCTCAAGTTCATAAGTCTTCAAAATTCCATATAATCTTTCAAGTGTGAAGTCCTTATAATCTTGAGAATTTCTTAGAGAAACAGTCATAGGCTTCCATTCCTTTGGTAGAGACCTTGGAAATTTTAGATTGGAGTCCTTGACTTGGTACACTCTCTCATACAGCTTTAATCCATTCAATAGTTTCTGAAATCTGTTGAATGTATCATTCAATGATTCTCCTTCTTCAAAGTGGAAATATTCATATTGTTGAATGAGAAGCTGCATTTTGTTTTCTCTAACTTGCTCCGTGCCTTCACAGATAAGCTGCACAGTATCCCAAATTTCCTTAGCAGTTTGGCTATTGATGACATTGTCAAACATATCTTGATCCAGGCCATTAAACAAAATGTTCATGGCTTTCTTGTCCTTGTGGACCTCTTCAATATCTTCAACAGTCCATTCTGCCTTTGGCTTGGGAATAGACTGTCCAACAGCAACTGTAGCAGTAGCAGCTGTGGCCACCTTGTGTGGGATGTGAGGACCATTCTCAATGCAGTTGATGTAGCTTTCATCTTGAGAGAGAAGATGTAAATGCATCTTCACCTTCCAGTGATGATAGTTATCTCTTTCCAGGATTAGAATCTTTATACCAATATCCTTCTTATTCATGATGTTAGCAGAATAGATCTTTAAACTCTTTGTATGTTAAGAGCTTGCTCTGATACCAATTGTTATTCCCAGTGGACTAACAATGAGATTTACAGAAGGGGGGGTTGAATGTAAATCTCAAAACTTTTTCAAGTTTTGAGCAATTTGTACGACTAAATGTTTGAGTGATCAAATGTGTGTGAATTGCTTGGAGCTGATGCAGACAGATATATATTTAAACACAAATGAACTGAACACAAAGAACATAAAAACTTTTCTGGTGGATTTGTTGTTCCACCAGAGATGTGTTATTTCAGAAAATCTGTGATTCAAAATTAAATCACAGCTGCTTCCTAGTACAAACTAGATGATTTTCTCTCTTGATATTTCTAAACAGCTCAGGGAAAATTCATATCTAATTACTAGCTACTACTTGGTTTATATAACACCAAGTTTACAAGTGAAGACAAAGATAAAGTACAATAAGACAATAGTTCTCCACTTATTTCTGTTCCATTTTTATCCAGTGTAATATGGAATTATCTGTTGACTTTCCATTTTGAACCAGACTAAAAACGGCTGCTTTTTCTGCTGTTCCTGAAATAGGCTACCACATCTCTGTCAATCCATGTGCCTCTATCAGCTTTGTTAACTGTCACTATCAACCGCTATGAGACTGAGCATCCGTTGAAGCTTTCATCCGTTGATGGCTTTATCCGTTGATGCTCTAGCAGTGCATCCATTGAAACTTTCATCCGTTGATGGCTTTTGTTATTCCTAGTGGACTAACAATGAGATTTACAGAAGGGGGGTTGAATGTAAATCTCAAAACTTTTTCAAGTTTTGAGCAGTTTATGAAAGTTGTGTGTTCAAGAAGAACAAGTGTGTGAATTGCTTTAAGCTAATACAGACAGATATATATTCAAGCACAAATGTAAAGAACACAACAGACTCTAAAAACTTTTCTGGTGGATTTGTTGTTCCACCAGAGATGGTATATTAGAAAATCTGTGATTAAGCAATGTTGATCACAGCTGCATCCTAGTACAAACTAGATGAATTTTCTCTCAATATTTTTCTAAACAGCTCTGGAAAATCTCACTTCTAATTACTAGCTTCTACTTGGTTTATATATTACCAAGTGTACAAGTGAAGAACAATATAAAATACAGTAATAAAATAAGATCTTCACTTGCTTCTTTTCCTGTTCACTCCAGTACTTTGTTGACTATTGCATCTTTGTACTAAAGAAGAACGGCTGCTTTTTCTGTTGTTCCTGAAATTCGGCTACCACATCTCAGTTGTCTCTATCAACCCATGTGCCTCTGTTTGTAGGTACAACTACCCCTTATCAACGGCTAATCATCAGAACATCTGTTGAAGCTTTCATCCGTTGATGCACTCATCCGTTGATGACTTTATTCAGTTGAAGCTTTAGAGACATCCGTTGAAGCTTAGCTTCTCATCCATTGAAGGTCTTTAAGTCATCCGTTGATACCACTTCACTTATACAAAATTACAAGGCATGAAGTATTTACAATTGGCCTTCCTATCTGCATATCATCTAGTAGTCAACATGACTCATAGTTTCTCTCAACTTCCAAGAATTACATTTTAAATACAGAGACTGAAATATGCTACAACACTAGACTTATTTCTAAGTAAAGCTACACCATCAACGGATAGCCAAAGTGGTCTTATCCGTTGAGGCTACAGACACTAAATTTCTACTTAAGTATTTTGTTAAACATATCATCAAACTAATGCACATACATTCCTAACAATCTCCCCCTATTCTATAAGAATTGTAGGCATAAATTCAGGGTTAACTTGATGATAACAAAACACTTAACAGATATATGAATTGAAACTAAGTAGAAATTTAAAAATGCTGCAAAAGTGTATGTACTAGGAGATAATTGAAGATTTACAGTGTTTCCAAGGACACTCCTTTAGTCTGAGCAAATCATCTTTTTCTTCTTTGTTCCCTGGTTTTCTTTCCTAGCCTTTTGTCATTTTCCTCAATTTGGAGTTGGAGTTGTCTGAAGAATTCAGCTTCATCTTCAACACTGACATCCAACTTAGATTGCATTTCTTTGAGAGTTTCATTGCTGGCAATCTTGAGTTGGTCTTCAAGTCTGAAAAATCTTCTGACTCCTTTATCATCTCTAAATTCCATCAACCAATGAGGTGATTTGTGAATTTTCATTTCCCTTTCTTGAATGAGTAAAGTCCTGGGTAAAGCATTGGGCTCCCTCCAAGTTTTCCTTATATTGGCTATCTTGTTGAGAATTTCAGTCTTGGCAGTTCTGGTAAAGCCAGAATCCTTTTGTATAGCTGAAAAGACTCTAATCAAGGTAGAGTAGCCTTCATCCAGAATCCTGTGGACAGGCCATGTTCTTTCCCCAGCTCCTTTATATCTGAACACTAATCTCTCTGGTAGCTGTCTGTAGGCAGCTATTCCCCTTACATCCTCCAGCTCATCCAGATAGAGTTCAATGTCTGAAATTTCTTTTATGTCACAGATGTGAACATAATCATCTTTAGAAATGGGTGACTTAGGCTTAGGTTTTTGTTTTTGAGTGAATTTCTTAGAGGTTATGGGAGGTGTAGATTTGGTTTTCTTTTCTGTTTCTTTGGTAGTGGAAGAGTGGTTAGAAAGGTAGGCAATTTGATAGTGTCCCAATCAATAGGTTCCTCTTTTGGAATGATTGGTTCACCATGGATGTTTATTGTGGGATCAGCAACAAGGGGTTCAGGTATGGAAGGTAGTGGTTTAGATATAGATTTGGTTACTTCAGTGTTATCTCCACTCCTTCTATGTGCCTTGGCCTTTCTTCTGTTTCCCTTCTGCCATTCCTCTCTTTCTTCCACACTCTCACCAATATACTCCCTAAAACCTCATCTAGGTTTGTAGTCTTGTCTTCACCCCTGACTTCAATCCCTTTTTTCTTTTCAACTAGACTTGACTTTAGCTGTTGTTCAAGCTTTGCTTGTGCTCTTTTGTCAGCCTTTAATTGCTTGTCTTCTTCCTTCTTGGCTATTGAGAATTTGGGATGTCCTTGCATCACACATATGCTCTTTCCCTCTCTAATGATAATAGCTCTATTTCTCCTTACAGCCTCATCCATGGTCTTTTTGAGATAAGCAATACTCCTGCCTAAAATCTTGTTCTCATCAGCTTTTGGAGGAGGAAAGTCCACTTCTTTTAAAGGATTCTTTGTTGAGTCCTTATTGGATCTTTCATTGGGCTTGAGAATTATAGCTTGTAGTTCTTTGGAAGAAGCTTCTCCATCCTTATGACTCCCTACTGGCATGAGCTCCATGTTGATTGGTTCAATTTTTGTGCTGTATTTCACAGATGTTGATTGTCTTGTGTAGAACCAAACAACAGTTGCAACCTTTCATCAATTCTCCTCCTTTGTTCTTTCACTTGAATTTCAAGCTGCTGCTAGCTGAATCAAATCAATTCCATCAGGCTTGCCCTTGATTTGAATGATTGGAGAAGTAGTGTGGCAGGAACTAGCACTTTAGATATGTTGACTTTTGTAGATGGCTCTCCTTCCCCTTCCCTTTTACTCTCCCCCTTTTGTGATCATCAAGGAGAGGGGTCAAGCCTTGTGCTTTTTCCAGCTGCATTAGGAGACTGGTTTGAGATTGTTGATTGTGAAGAATGGTGGCCACAGAATCTTCAATAACTTGAACTCTGTC